>NC_088338.1:31440000-31655000 GCF_036884655.1 Musa acuminata AAA Group | reverse complement strand
AGCGATAACAGAATGAAATGAAGAAAAATGAGAAAAAGACCAATATAGTTGTTGCTGAAGGTAATATTACTATTATTTGTGATGACAGTTATGTTAGTCTGTAGCTTAGGACAGTAATTGAGTAATTGACTCTAGTGCTTTATTTTATATTACTTCTCATGGTGATTTCTTCAGATCTTATACTGTTGGTGATTTTGATAATGTCAGAATGGGAAACAGTGGTAAATCTAAGATTGTGGGTATTGGAGATATTTGCTTGGAGACTAGTATCGGGAACAAATTTATACTCAAAGATGTAAGATATGTTCCAAATATTCGTCTTAACTTGATATCTACAGGCAGACTTGATGATAAGGGCTTTGCATATTATTTTGGTGAAAATAAATGGAAACTCACTAAAGGTTCTCTAATTGTTGTAAGAGGAAAGAATCTTAATTCTTTTTATATCACGGAAGCTAAGATACACAAAGGAGAGATTAATGCAATTCAAAAAGGTAAAAGTATAGATCTTTGGCACAAGAGGCTTGGTCATATCATCGAGAAGGAACTTTAAACTCTTGCTAGAAGTTCTTACCAGTGTTGCAAGGTACATCTCTTAAATCTTGTGATCATTGCTTAGTTGGAAAAGCACATAGAGTTACATTTCATACATATCCATCATCTAGAAGATCAGATGTTATTGACTTATTTTATACTTATGTTTGTACTATGTAAACTAGAACTCTTGGAGGTGCTCTTTATTTTGTTACTTTTATTGATGACCATTCTAGAAAAGTGTGGGCTTTTGCTTTGAAATCTAAAGACCAGGTACTCGATGTTTTCAAGGAGTTTCATGTTAATGTTGAAAGAGAAACTGGCAGAAAACTTAAGTGTGTTCGATCAAATAATTATGACGAGTACAGGGGTCCTTTTGAGAATTATTGCAGGTTCCATGGTATCGGGCTTGAGAAAACAGTTCCTAAAACTCCTCAGTAGAACGGTGTAGCAGAAAGGATAAATAGAACAATTGAAGAAAGGATTAGGTGTATGCTTTCTCACGCCAAGTTACTGAAGTCATTTTGGGGGGAGGCTATGAGAACTATAATTGGCCTGATAAATCTTTCTCAATCAGTTCCTCTGAAAGGTGATGTTCTAGAGAGAGTATGGAAAGGAAAAGATATATCTTATAATCATTTGAGAGTCTTTGGGTGTAAAGCATTTGTTCATATTCTCAAAGATGAAAGGTCCAAGCTTGATAGTAAGGCAAAAGCATGTATCTTCTTGGGATATGGTCATGAAGAGTTTGGGTACAGATTATGGGATCTAGTGAACAAGAAGATTATTTAGAAGCAGAGATGTTATGTTTCTTGAAGACCAGTTGTTTGATGATGGTGATAATGTTGAGAAGCCAGAAACCTATGTTTATGTTCCTTGGAGTTTGAGTCCAGTTCTTTCACCTGTAGTTCATTATGATCATAGGGGAGATGAACAAGAAGATTGTGGTGAGAATGTAAGTGATGATACTCCTACAGTTGATGATGCAAAACCAACTGAATAAGCACCTCCTCCACCAATTGAGATTCCATTGAGAAGATCCACCAAAGAGTGACAACCATCTACTAGATATCCTCCACATGAGTATGTTATGCTTACTGATGGGGGAGAGGCAGAAACTTACCAAGAAGTTATTCTACATGAGCATAAGAATGAGTGGGTTAATCCTACACACTTAACTCAATAATGTAGATTAGATCAATTAATCCATCAATTGATTTCATTATCAAAATTCGAGATTCAACAATCTCCCCATTTTTGATGATGACAATCAATTGATGACAGAGTTAAACATAACTCACCCTATCTATATGCCATATTATGAGAGGATAAAAATACTTGAATTCGATCTCTTTGAATTCAAGCCTAAGCCGATAAGTTCTATCCGTTTGAACTTATCGTTATTCTCAATAAGCATGAGCAAATGCAAAACTTCGTATTTCTCATAATTTCAAGCTATGAAGATTATTTTCAAGTCGAATGAAGAAAGACAATTATCACTTTGACAAGAGATAAGAATTTTCAACATGAATTTCATGATATAGATGTAAGGCATGATTTCATATGATCAACCAATCTAAGAAGTTGTGATATTCTCAAAGAGTTTTGTGATGCATATAAGACATTTGCATTACACAAGCTTTTGCAATTCATATAAGTCATGCTATCGAATTGACACAAGTCATCACAAGTCATGTTTTGCTCGTTCTTCTCCCCCTTTGTCATCAACAAAAAGGATATGAGATTTTAAGCGTACAATTTGTGATCATAAAATCATTAGAAAAGGAATTCAACATTAAGATCGATCATCCAAAATTCTGTTAGGATCGAGAGCACTAAGAGGGGGGGGGGGGTGAATTAGTGCAGCGGAAATTTTACAGCGATTAAAACCGAAAGCTGCGTTCGTTCGATAGAAACTATTATGATGCAAAAGCTGATTCACAGTTTGTATCTAAGTGTAGTTTGCGTCTAAGCGCAGATTGCGTCTAAGTGCAGTTTGCGTCTAAACACAGTTTGCGTCTAAACACAGTTTGCGTCTAAGCGCAGTTTACGTCTAAACGCAGTTTACGTCTAAACGCAGTTTGCGTCTAAACGCAGTTTGCGTCTAAGCGCAGTTTACGTCTAAACGCAGTTTGCGTCTAAACGCAGTTTGCGTCTAAACGCAGTTTGCGTCTAAATGCTGATGACAGTTTACAGTTCTAAATGAAATCAAGACGTAAACGTAAACTGCACAGAACCTTGTTCATAAAAGCGCAGAAGACAGTTTGCAGTTGTAAATGAAATCAAGACGTAAACGTAAACTGCACAGAACCTTGTCCGTAAAAAAAAAGCGCAGAAGACAGTTTGCAGTTGTAAGTGGAATCAAGACATAAACGTAAACTGCATAGAACTCATTCGTAAAAGCGCAGAGAGACAGTTTGTAGTTTGTAGATGGAATCAAGACATAAACGTAAACTGCACAGAATTCGTTCGTAAAAGCGTAGAGAGCAGTTTGCAGTTTGTAAATGGAATTAAGACGTGAACGTAAACTGCACAGAACTCGTTCGTAAAAGCGCAGAGAGCAGTAGCTATGTAGGAGGTTTGCAGTAATGATAAAGTGCTCAAAATAAACGCAAACCAGATATTTAGAGTGGTTCGGTCAGTCTTGACCTACTCCACTTTTGGCTTCCTCCACCGATGAGGTTACCGACGTCAACTAGAGGCCTTCCTTCAATAGGCGAAGGCCAACTACCCTCTTACAGATTCACTCCTTTTGACGGGCTTAGGAGACAACCCTTACAGATGTTTTCTCTCCTCTCTTTACAACTCAAACTTGAAGAACAGAAGGAGGAGGAAAACTAGCAGTTTTGAGCTCTAAGAACCACTGAAAAGATCAAGATTTCGGGTAAGTTCTTGCTGTCTCAGTGCTGAATGGGTGGGGTATTTATAGGCCCCAACCCAGTTCAAATTTGGAGCTCAAAACGATCAAATCCCGGAATTCCGGGATCAGGCGGTTGCACCTCTTGACTGGAGAGGTTGCACCGCCTGGCAGAGCTCGAAGACTGAGCCCAGGCGGTGCCACCTCTTGACTGAGGCGGTTGCACCTCTTTGCCAGAGCTCGAAGACCGAGCTCAGGCGGTGCCACCTCTCTGTCAGGGAGGTTGCACCGCCCAGTCTTGCTCGAAGACTGAGCTCAGGCGGTGCCACCTCCTGGCTGGGGAGGTTGCACCGCCCAGTCTCGCTGGGAGGCTTAGCCTAGGCGGTGCCACCTCCTGGCTGGGGCGGTGCCACCTCTTTCACTATTTCAGCTCACTTGGTTTGGCTCCAAACTTGGCCCAAACTAGTCCGAACTTGGGCCTAATTGGCCCCTACTTGGGTTATAGGATTAACACCTAATCCTAACCCTAATTAATGTGCTAACTATGATTTTAAAGACATTTTCTAAGCTATTACAAAGTCCGCAAGTCAAGACTTCTTCTGGCGAGCTTCCGGCAAACTTCCGGCGATCTTCCGATGAACTCTCGGAAACCATTCTGCGGACTCCCGGCAAGCTCCTAGACTTCACGATTTGTTCTTAGCGAGTTCCAACGAGCTTCTTCGGCAAGCTCCGATCTTTCTCGGCGAGCTCCGCGAACTCCCAACGAACCTTCCGGCGAGCTTCCGAAAAACCCTTCGGCAAGCTCCCAACTCATTCTCGGCTAGTTCCGGAAGCATTCCCGACGAACCTTCGGACTTCCGTCGAACTCTCGAACTCGCAACAAATCCTTCGCGCTTGACTCCGACACTTTGTTTCGCTTTATGTCTTCATCGTTATCATAGTTAATCCTGCACAATTAAAACAAAACTTTGATCGAGACAATTTATCCTAAGCAATTAACCAAGTTGTCCGGCATGTCATTGGTCCCTCGACGCTTCGTCTGAGTCTTCGGCGCATCGTCATCTCCTGCGGCCTATTGCCCAATCGGCCAGTTGACTCCGCAACTCCGATATCCTTGGCACAATAACCGCTCTTCTTGGCCCGATGCCCGAGTCCACGGCCCGAAGCCTTCTGTCGATACGTCGACCGATCCACCGGCCCGACGTCCAATCTTCTGACATGTTTCTCCGGCACAACATGATGTTCCTGCTTTAATTGTCTCATCCTGATCGAAGCACCCTGCGTCACTCAAAACGCAGATTAAATCATAAACATATATCAAGGAGTTTCATCATCAAAATACGAGATTCAACAATCTCCCCCTTTTTGATGATGACAACCACTTGATGACGGAGTTAAACTTAACTCCCGGAGTTTAAACAAACTCCCCCTATCAATATGCCATATTGATAGAACCTTGAATTCAAACTGAATTCAAGTCATTGCAATATTCATCATGAATACTTGCAACACGTCAACATGAACATATGCATAAACTTATGCATAACATGTCATGTCATCAACATACTTTCATCAACATACTTCTCCCCCTTTGTCATCAACAAAAAGGAGAAGTATCACAATCAAGTGTTTGTGATATTGGTTTAACTTATTGCATGAAAAACATATTATCAAGTTTTATCATCATGTAGTTTTGAAGCCAAAAAATTTAGCAAATGTTACATCATGCTTAGAATATTCAGGCTATCAAGTTTCAGATATGCAAGTTCTACAGTATACAAGATAGCACTTTTAGAACATGCAAGCTAGCAATTTAGAGATGTTCAAGAAAGCAACTCTTGCTTCTTGAGATATGCAAATTTGTCAAGTTTTGCTAGATGTGCAAGTTAGCATTTTTGCCTCTTGAGATAGGCAAGATAGCACATTTGCTTCTTTTGAGATAGCAACTTTTCGCTTCTCTTTAGACTACAAGCTAGCAATTTTTTTTTACGATATACAAGTTAGCAAAAACTTCGAAAGCAAATGCAAGATAACTTTCTTGTGTAGGCTCATGATTATTGCTTCCTATTGTAATGTGCAGGTTGCAAGTCTTGCTTCTTGAGATATTCAAGATGGTGATGTTCAAGAAGACAACTTTTGCTTCTTGAAATAAGCAAGTTAGCAATCTTTGCTACTTAAGATAGGCAAGCTAGCAATCAAGTTTTTGCATCTTCTTGACTTGTGCAAGCTAGCTATCTCCCCCTTTGTCATTGTCAAAAAGAAAGGAAGAATACAGTTTTGTAGTTCTTTTTCCTTTTACAACGATTTCAAAATCATGACAAAGGATGAATAATCAAGTTATGAATGTCAAGACAATTTTTCATCATGAATATTTTATCATTGCATGCATCATTATCATATGTTGAAGTATTACATGCATAATATCATATCATCATTCATAATTACATTAATGTTTCAATATAGCAATTTCTTCTCAAAATGTGTAACTTAGCACTCATAGCATTTTAAATGATGATTTACATCATATGCAATACATCACATCATAATTAGAAAGCACAAGTATTGCATGCATAATTGTAAATCATAAATGTTTCATATCATGATGGTATCAATTTTGTCAAATTATATCCTACCATGCATGATCAATAACTCCTCATTTGTATTTCATGTATTATTTCATTTCATCTCATAAGGAATATCAAGAAAAGTTATTGGATGAGGAGATAAATATTTTATGAATACACGGAATTGTATAAAAATCATATCATAAGTGTTTCGTGTATTCATATTATCACATGAAGCATATTATCATTTTTGAGATTCATAACATTAATAACGTTATTACTATTTCATCAAAATCAATTTCGAGATTCACACAATATCATGCATTAATCTCGATAAGATGGGAAAAGCATTTTATTTTTAAGTGATTCTTTTAACACATCATAAAAACTCATTCATAATTCAAGTAATTTACAAGATTTCATAAATAAATTTATCACTTGTATTTCATCAAAATCGAGAACCCTAGAGATAGAAAATGATTGAAGCATTTAACATGATTGAAGCATGATTCATATTTAAAGTGTATCTTATGTCGTAAATACGAATCAAGCATTTGTCAAATCTGAAATCATCCTCAAAATTACATTCAATAAATTCATATATGACAAGCATAGATTTATTGAAAAATCTATAAGATAGAGGATTGCATTTCAAGTGTTTATCAATTGTAGCATTTCATCATATGGCAAGATATCATCAAGTAGAATTACGATGCAAGTTCTTGATATCTTAACATGATGAAAATTCAAATATGGCACTTATAGTATCAATTCATGAATACCAAAAGATATTATTTGTGATTTCAATTTTGCAAGATCATGATTATGATTTAGACATAACTTATTCAAATCAAATCGTCAACTTGAAACTCATAATCAAGTCATTAAAATTGATTTCGAAATTCATAAAATATCATGAAATCAAAAGACAAGTTGCATTTCATTTGAAGAACTCCTTTTTGATAAATGTAGGGAGCATAATAAACAATCTTGATTTATAAAGAGCTTCATGTTATAATTATCAAGATCATGATTTTAATAATTATTCTCTTTAGCAAAGAATCACAAAAGCACTTTATTTTTGCATAAGAAATCTCATTGTATTATGATTTATAAATTCTTTTTCTGCACATGAATCATAGGAGATATGTATGTGAAACAAATCTTTGCAAGCAAAGACACTATCATTCATATTTCAAGATGGAATTTGTAAGCATGAATCATTTCATCAAATCCATTTTAGAAAAATATTTTTCATAAGTGTATGAGAAAATCCGATTGTTAGGATACCAACTATTAAGTGAATCCGAAAATGAAATTAGTACTTTCATGCATTCGGATAAGATTTTGCTATAGATTTTCAAGTTCAATTATGAAGATAAAACATGCTCATGATCATAAAAATTTATGTATCCAAAACATATAATTTCCAACATGTTATAGTGTAAAATCATCATGGCAATTAAGTGTTTTGAACATTGAATCAAGAATGTCCGAAAAATAATCTTAACACGTTCATGCATTCAAGCACATTTTTGCCATAGTTTTTCAAATATACTCATGAGAATAACACATGCTTATCATCGGCTTAAAATCTCATGCATAAAATTGTTAATCGAAATATTTAATTTCATCATTATGCATTTCTTCAAATCAAACATGATCGTTAATCAAAATCGAGAAATAACAATGGAAATCAACGTAATGCACATTATTACTTCTTAACCATGATTTCATATTTTCAATCAAGATCATTTTATTTGTTTATCATAAAATATGCAATATTATCATTTTCGAAATTACTTAGTATGATCATAATAAATTTTTTTTTTAACATGTAATTTTTAAGAAAATGAATTCTAAACTAAAAGAGAAAAATACATCATGAAAGCATCAAGTAATTTCAAAATAAATTAGGGGGATTTCGATTACCTCATCATTGTGGGCTGTTAAGGCGTAGTTTGCCGCCTTGCTTTTGTTGACTTTCTCTTCTTCGGAGGAGCTCGATTCATCCCAATTTTTGTTCTTCTTCTTGCATTTAAAGCAAGTAGTTTGATTCTTTTTGCTTTTAAATTTTTGTTTCATTTGTAGTTTAAGTTCACCATCACTTGAGCTTATGCTCGAGTGGTCTTCAAATGTTCTATGTCCCAAATCCTTCTTGTTCTTTGGAAGGTTGTTTTGTTCATCATTGTCCTCATCACTTGAGTCATCGCTCAAGTGGCATTCATTTGTCCAGAGTTCCAAATCCTTCCTGTTCTTTGGAAGGTAATTGTGTTCAACATGTTCATCATGTGCATTGTGCACCATTTCATATGTGATCAATGAACCAATTAGTTCTTCAAGTGGAAATTGGTTCGAGTTTTTCGATTCTTGAATAGCAGTTGCTTTTGAATCCCAAGTTTTAGAAAGTGAGCACAAAACTTTGTTAACGAGTTCAAAATCCGAAAAGCTTTTACCAAGTGATTTTAAACCATTGACGACATCCGTAAAACGGGTGTACATGTCAACAACGGTTTCGCTTGGTTTCATATGAAAAAGCTCGAAATCATGCAGTAAAATATTAACTTTCGAGTCTTTGACTCTACTAGTTCCCTCGTGCGTGATTTCAAGAGCGCGCCAAATATCGAAAGCCGTTTCGCACAAAGAAACCCGATTGAACTCATTTTTGTCCAAAGCGCAAAATAAGGCATTCATAGCCTTTGCGTTTAAAGAAAAATACTTCTTCTCCAAATCCGACCATTCGTTCGTCGGTTTAGAGGGAAGTTGAAAACTGTTTTCAACGATATTCCATAAATCCAGATTTAGAGAAATCAAGAAAACTCTCATTCGAGTTTTCCAATAAGTATAGTCCAATCCGTTAAAGAACGGTGGACGAAAGACCGAAAAGCCCTCTTGAAGAGCCATCTTTCTCTCGGGTGTAAATCCGAAATGAGAAATACCCCGCTCTGATACCAATTGTTAGGATCAAGAGCACTAAGAGGGGGGGGGGGGGTGAATTAGTGCAGCGGAAATTTTACAGCGATTAAAACCGAAAGCTGCGTTCGTTCGATAGAAACTATTATGATGCAAAAGCTGATTCACAGTTTGTATCTAAGTGCAGTTTGCGTCTAAGCGCAGATTGCGTCAAAGCGTAGTTTGCGTCTAAACACAGTTTGCGTCTAAACATAGTTTGCGTCTAAGCGCAGTTTACGTCTAAACGCAGTTTACGTCTAAACGCAGTTTGCGTCTAAACGCAGTTTGCGTCTAAGCGCAGTTTACGTCTAAACGCAGTTTGCGTCTAAACGCAGTTTGCGTCTAAACGTTGATGATAGTTTGCAGTTCTAAATGAAATCAAGACGTAAACGTAAACTGCACAGAACCTTGTTCGTAAAAGCGCAGAAGACAGTTTGCAGTTGTAAATGAAATCAAGACGTAAACGTAAACTGCACAGAACCTTGTCCGTAAAAAAAAAGCGCAGAAGACAGTTTGCAGTTGTAAGTGAAATCAAGACGTAAACGTAAACTGCATAGAACTCATTCGTAAAAGCGCAGAGAGACAGTTTGTAGTTTGTAGATGGAATCAAGACGTAAATGTAAACTGCACAGAATTCGTTCGTAAAAGCGCAGAGAGCAGTTTGCAGTTTGTAAATGGAATTAAGACGTGAACGTAAACTGCACAGAACTCGTTCGTAAAAGCGCAGAGAGCAGTAGCTATGTAGGAGGTTTGCAGTAATGATAAAGTGCTCAAAATAAACGCAAACCAGAGATTTAGAGTGGTTCGGTCAGTCTTGACCTACTCCACTTTTGGCTTCCTCCACCGATGAGGTTACCGACGTCAACTAGAGGCCTTCCTTCAATAGGCGAAGGCCGACTACCCTCTTACAGATTCACTCCTTTTGACGGGCTTAGGAGACAACCCTTACAGATGTTTTCTCTCCTCTCTTTACAACTCAAACTTGAAGAACGGAAGGAGGAGGAAAACTAGCAGTTTTGAGCTCTAAGAACCACTGAAAAGATCAAGATTTCGGGTAAGTTCTTGCTATCTCAGTGCTGAATGGGTGGGGTATTTATAGGCCCCAACCTAGTTCAAATTTGGAGCTCAAAACGATCAAATCCCGGAATTCCGGGATCAGGCGGTTGCACCTCTTGACTGGAGAGGTTGCACCGCCTGGCAGAGCTCGAAGACTGAGCCCAGGCGGTGCCACCTCTTGACTGAGGCGGTTGCACCTCTTTGCCAGAGCTCGAAGACCGAGCTCAGGCGGTGCCACCTCTCTGTCAGGGAGGTTGCACCGCCCAGTCTTGCTCGAAGACTGAGCTCAGGCGGTGCCACCTCCTGGCTGGGGAGGTTGCACCGCCCAGTCTCACTGGGAGGCTTAGCCTAGGCGGTGCCACCTCCTGGCTGGGGCGGTGCCACCTCTTTCACTATTTCAGCTCACTTGGTTTGGCTCCAAACTTGGCCCAAACCAGTCCGAACTTGGGCCTAATTGGCCCCTACTTGGGTTATAGGATTAACACCTAATCCTAACCCTAATTAATGTGCTAAATATGATTTTAAAGACATTTTCTAAGCTATTACAAAGTCCGCAAGTCAAGACTTCTTCTGGCGAGCTTCCGGCAAACTTCCGGCGGTCTTCCGATGAACTCTCGGAAACCATTCTGCGGACTCCCGGCAAGCTCCTAGACTTCACGATTTGTTCTTAGCGAGTTCCAACGAGCTTCTTCGGCAAGCTCCGATCTTTCTCGGCGAGCTCCGCGAACTCCCAACGAACCTTCCGGCGAGCTTCCGAAAAACCCTTCGGCAAGCTCCCAACTCATTCTCGGCTAGTTCCGGAAGCATTCCCGACGAACCTTCGGACTTCCGTCGAACTCTCGAACTCGCAACAAATCCTTCGCGCTTGACTCCGACACTTTGTTTCGCTTTATGTCTTCATCGTTATCATAGTTAATCCTGCACAAGTAAAACAAAACTTTGATCGAGATAATTTATCCTAAGCAATTAACCAAGTTGTCCGGCATGTCATTGGTCCCTCGACGCTTCGTCTGATTCTTCGGCGCATCGTCCTCTCCTGCGGCCTATTGCCCAATCGGCCAATTGACTCCGCAACTCCGATATCCTTGGCACAATAACCGCTCTTCTTGGCCCGATGCCCGAGTCCACGGCCCGAAGCCTTCTGTCGATACGTCGACCGATCCACCGGCCCGACGTCCAATCTTCTGACATGTTTCTCCGGCACAACATGATGTTCCTGCTTTAATTGTCTCATCCTGATCGAAGCACCCTGCGTCACTCAAAACGCAGATTAAATCATAAACATATATCAAGGAGTTTCATCATCAAAATACGAGATTCAACAAATTCATCTAAAAAAAAAATCACCATTTATCCAGAATTCATCTCATTAAAAAAAATTCAGCATTCATCCAGAATTCATCTTAGCATTCATCCAGAATTCGTTTAAAAAAAAAAAAAAATCAGCATTCATCCATAATGCATTTCAAAAATTCAGCTTTCATTCAAAATTAATCTCATTAAAAAGGCATGGCTTTCATACAAAAGAAAGAAGATGACAAAACTTTAACTTGGCATTAAGAGTAATCATACAAGGATCACATGTCAAGGTAACAGAATAAGAAGGCATATCGATTAATCCTTAGGAGGAAATCTATAGTTCTTATACATAACATCTATTTTTTGATTCATTTGTTGTAGTTCCTTCAAAATTTAAATTTGCTGAATTTGAATTTGCTCTTGCTGTGATTTGAGTTGTTCTTGATGTGATTTGATCTGATGCAATTCTGCCATAATGAGTTCTTCAGAAGATGAAGTAGGAGTTGAAGGTGCTGCACCAAAGGGACTAGGAGGAGGAGATTCATTTCCCCTAAAAATTAGTGTTTCGGGGTGTTCTACTGGTGGGGGAATTGGATCAGTCCTTCTAGGTTGCCTAACCCATATACCATTGCTAAATATGCACCTAAGTCTTTTTAGTAGATTTCTATTGATGGTGTTAAATCGATCAACTTGAATTATTTCTTCATCAGGCGAGACACAAATATCATGGGTAAGTATTAATCAAGTGATTAACCCCCCATATAGTAACATAGTGTCTTTAGTTATTATATCCTGCATGTGTTGCCGGATTAAGTATCCAAAGCAATTATGTTGTCCGGTCATAATCCAGTACATGGTGCTTAGCTCTATTTAACTCATTTTATCAAGATGAAATTGCTTGGGAAGTAGTATGCTAGTCATGATGTGATGAAGAATTTTAGAGTTAAAGGGTAGTAAGTGCTCGTAACTTTTAGGTATCATGCCTAGGTTCAGATTTTCAAAAATAGTTTCTAAGGCTTCCGAGTAAGCTGCTCCGATTACATTGACATCCAATTTATTTTTAAAGTAACAGCCCTTATCCTTTTCAGTAATTCCAATTAGTTTACAAATAGTACTATCAAATATTTTAATTTGTGTTTCTAAAAGGTAAGTACTTAGGCTTTCATTGTCCACACATAAGTTTACATAAAATAGCCTAAATAACCTAGGATAAATTGGTTCATTGATTTGTAGAAGAGGTAAGACATCTAAATATGCAAACCATCTAATAGGTTCTAGGTTTCCTAGTTCATCTAGATCAACATGTTTACCCTTATGTATAGTTCTTGTTTCGAAATTTGGAAACCTAAGAGCTACTTCTTTGGATCTAAAAAGATTTTGGTCATATGAATCTCCTTCAACCCTTTTCCCTTTTGTTCTTGATGATCTCTTAGGAGCCATTATCTAGACAAGATGATAGATCAAGAATATGAAACTGTGAAGAGTAGGCAAAATAATGAGAAGAGGAAAGAAAGATTTTAGATTTTATCTTATGGAGAATTCCTTGAAAGATAGATAGATTGAACCAACAAGAATCCCTCTCCTAGGCTTCTAAAAATTGGAATGAAGGTTAGAGAAGTTTTGAAGGAGTTGTGGGAGATTTAGGGAGAGTTCTCACGGGTTGGGGGGGGTTCCACCGCCGGCCCTAACCCCTTTTCTTATAAAGGAGATCTCGGGCAGTGCCACCGCCTAGCGACCGAGCGCTCAGGTAGTGCTACCGCCGGTTCTAGCGGTGCCACTGCTGGCATTCCTAGAAAGAGAAAGAAAAAATTTCTTTCCTCCCCCTTTTTGTTTTTCAGAGGTGTTTGGCTCAAGATAGGATAGGATCTTGGATTGCACTTTAATATGTCATTTGGAATCGAAAGAGAAGGAAGAAATCAAATCCATGAAAGAATGGAAAGAGGATGAAAAACTTTTCGAAAAATACATTCAAACAAGCTTATTCTCATGGACAATTTAACATGCATAGTTCCCTTCTAATGAATTCAAATTGGTCTTCATTTAAGGCTTTTATAAAAATATCTGTTAATTGATACTTTATGTTAATAAACTCTAGAACAACATTATTGTTAAGGATATGATCGTGTATGAAATTATGCCTAATATCGATATGCTTAGTTCTAGAGTGTTGAATTGGATTTTTGGTAAGACATATGACACTTGTATTATCATATTTTATGGGAATGTTTTTCAAGTAAATTCTATAGTCTTATAATGTATTCTTCATCAAAACAACTTGTGCACAGCATGCACTTGCAGCAATGTATTCGGCTTCCGTCGTAGATAGTGCAATTGAGTTTTATTTCTTGGAAGTCCAAGAAACAAGTGCATGTCCTAAAAATTGGTATGTTTCAGATGTACTTTTTCTATCTATCCCGCATCCACCAAAATCAGCATCTGCATAAGCTATTAAATCGACTTTATCGGATTTCGGATACCATAATCCTAAATTGGAAGTTCCTTTAAAATATCTAAATATTCTTTTAACACTCTTAAGATGAGATAATTTAGGATTAGATTGAAACCTAGCGCAAAGTCCTACACTAAACATGATATCTGATCTAGTCGAGGTGAGATAAAGTAGACTACCTATCATTTCCCTATATGTTTTTTAATTGAAATTCTCACCATTTTCATCTATATCTAACTTCGTCGAAGTACTCATAGGAGTATTTATCGCTTTTGAACCATCCATGTTAAATCGTTTTAACAATTCTAATGTATATTTAGATTGATTAAGAAATATACCATCACTAAGTTGTTTAATTTATAATCCTAAAAAGAAGGTTAATTCACCCATTAGACTCATTTCGAATTCATGACTCATACACTTGGCAAATGATTCACATAGTGATTTATCCGAAGAACTAAAAATAATATCATCAACATAAATTTACACAATAAGAAAATTATTTTCAAAATGTTTGATAAACAATGTAGTATCAACCTTGCCTTTGGTAAAATTATTTAAAATAAGAAAGGAACTAAGTCTTTCATACCAAGCTCTAGGAGCTTGTTTCAAGCTATAGAGAGCCTTAGTCAATTTGAATGCATGATTAAGAAGAAGAGAATTTTCAAATCCGGGAGGTTGTTCGACATATACTTCTTTAAAAATAAAACCATTCAAGAAGGCACTTTTGACATCCATTTGAAATAGTTTAAAATTATTACTACTAGCATAGGCAAGGAACATCCTAATGGCTTCTAATCTTGCCACAGGAGCGAAGGTTTCTTCGTAGTCGATACCTTCTTTTTGGTTGAAACCTTTGGCCACTAATCTAGCCTTGTTTCTAACCATGATACCGCATTCGTCTTGCTTGTTTTCAAAGACCCATTTAGTACCAATGACTAAATGGTCACTAGGTCTAGGAACAAGCTTCCATACCTCATTCCTCTCAAATTGGTTCAATTCCTCTTGCATTACAATGACCCAAAAATCATCTTTCAAGGCCTCGTTAATGCATTTAGGCTCGATTTGAGAAAGGAAGGTGGCGTTAGCACAAAAATTCTTGAAGGAAGAACAAGTTTGAACCCCTTTTGATATATCTCCTAGAATTAGCTCCTTTAGATGAGCATCCACATACTTCTATTCCTTGGGTAAGGAAGAAGATGCATCCAAAGTTGCTATTTTGAGGAGGAGGTTCATTTAAATTTAAATTTTTAAAACCAATATCATCATCAAAATTATTTTTATTTAACTCAAAAATTTCATTGAAAACTATATGAATAGATACTTCTATAACTAAGGTTCTTTTGTTAAAAACATGAAAAGCCTTAGAAACGGAAGAGTAACCAAGAAAGGTGCCTTCATCGGATTTGGCATCAAATTTTCCTAAAGCATCATTTTCATTCAAAATAAAGCATTTGCAATCGAAAACTTTAAAATAAAAAATATTTGGTTTTTTATTATTTTATAATTCATAGGGAGTTTTTAATAGATATGGTCTTATTAGAATCCTATTCATGATGTAGCAAGCCGTATTCATGGCTTCGGCCCAAAAATACTTGGGTAGACTATGTTCATTCAACATAGTTCTTGTCATTTCTTGTAGGTTTCTATTTTTCTTTCAACTACTCCATTTTGTTGAGGATTTATTGGAGTGGAGAAGTTATGGTTATATCCATTAATTTCACAAAAACTTTGGAAGTTACGGTTTTGAAATTCACCACCGTGATCACTTCGAATTGATGAAATCATGAAGCCTTTTTTATTTTGAGTGAGTTTACAAAATTTAGAGAAACATTTGAAACAATCACTTTTGTGAGCCAAGAAATAGGTCCAAGTGTATCTAGCATAGTCATCTACAATTACAAAAGAATATTTGCTTACTCCTAGACTTGTCGTGTCAATTGGTCCAAATAAGTCCAAATGGATCAATTATAATAGTCTAGTGGTGCTAATTTGATTTTTTGGTTTGAAACTAGTTTTTATTTGTTTATCTAGTTGACATGCATCACATAATTTGTCCTTAACAAACTTCATATTGGGAACCCTCGTACTAATTCTCTAGATGAGATCTTAGATATTAGTTTCATACTTGCATGACCTAATCTCCTATGCCAAAGCCAAGCATCATCATTTAAAGCGGAGAAGCACATTTTATTACTTAGTTCATTAAGGTTGATGGTGTAGACATTATTTTATTTTAAAGAAATCATTGACAAATTATTGTTTGATTTTTCAATAATGCACGCATTAGATTCAAATCTAACGATGTAACCTTTATCGCATAATTGACTAATACTTAAGAGATTATGTTTTAATCCATCAACTAGTACATCATCAATTGAAAAACATGATTTGTTACCTATGGTTCTCTTGCCAATAATTTTGCCTTTGTTGTTGCCTCCGAAGGTGACGTACCCTTCTTCTTTGCTAGTGAGCATAGAGAAATGAGATAGATCTTCAGTCATATGTCTTGAGCATCCACTATCAAGATATCATCTCTTGCTCCTAGCTTGTGGGTTTGTCTACAAAAGAGGATGATTTTTAGGTACCCATTTGATTTTGGGTACCTTAAAAATTGATCTACCAATTTTGTTATTCATCATTGAAGTATTTATAGTTCCTTTAGGAACCCATATCAACTTATGTGGACTGATTTTCCTAAATGGACATTTGTAAGAAACATGTCAGGATTTACAACAAAAGTTGCATTTCAAATAAGGTGAAACATGTAATGTGGGTCCTTTAATGAAAGTGGTAGGATTTTGGTGAGATCACAAAACCAATTTCACTTCTATTTGTGATGTGACTCTTGTTTACAAGGATCATATCCAATCCCTTGCTACCGACCTGAAACTTGTTTAAGATCTCTTTAAGTAGCAAATTTTCACTTTTTATTGCTTCTAAGTGTTCACACTTAGAGCATGGAGGAGTTTAAATACTATCAAGTTTATTTTGTAGTAAGACATGCTCTTTCTTTAAAAGATTAAACTTCTTACTAATAGTTCTACACTCATCAAATAATTTATGAAAAGCGATAGAAAGTTCATCGAAAGATAATTAATTAAATCACATACCTCTTTTCCTAAACCCATTAGCGCAAAGTTTGCCTCCTCTTTGTTGCTAGCTTCTTCACATCCTGAATCACTTGAATCGTCCCAAGTCGTTTTTAAAGCTTTCTTTTTCTTCGGTTGCTTCTTCTTGGCTTGGGGGCATTCATTTTTGAAGTGTCCTGGCTTCTTGCATTCATAACATATTATTTGGTCCTTTTTATGTTCAAGTTTATTTTTGGTATTATTTTTAAATTTGTTCTTTCTTATAAATTTTTTAAAATTTTGAGTTAAAAGTGCAATGTCATCGTCACTGTCCACATCACTTGATGTTCCTTTCAAGTGGTCTTCTTGTGATATAAGCGCCATATCCTTCCTATTTTTTGGAAGGGAGTTCTCGAGCTCTTCATGAGCATGACATGTCATTTCGTAGGTCATTAGAGTCCCAATAAGTTCTTCAAGAGAAAATGTATTAAGGTCCTTGGCCTCTTGAATGGTCGTAACTTTTGGATTCCAAATTTTTAGAAGGGATCTTAAGATTTTAGTTACTAGTTCAAAGTTAGAAAAATCTCTACCAAGAGCTTTGAGTCCATTGATGATATCCTTGAAATAGGTGTACATATCTCCGATGGACTCACTTGGTTTCATTCGGAAAAGTTCGTAAGAGTGCACAAGAATGTTAATTTTGGACTCTTTCACTCGGCTAGTGTCTTCATAAGTGACCTCAAGAGTTCTCCAAATATCATATAAATTGAAACGTAATTAAATTCATTTTTGTCTAATGTACAAAACAAGGCATTCATAGCCTTTGCGTTTAAAGCAAATTGTTGAATCTCGGATTTTGATGATGAAGTCAATTGTCATTTGTTGTCTAATCTATGTGTTGAGATAAGTGTGCAGGATTAACTACGATGAAAGTTAGACAAGCAGCAGGAGTTGCGCCGGAGTCAAGTTCATGATCACGTTGGGAGTTCGAGAGTTCGACGGAAGTTCGGACGGTCGTCGGAGGTTCTGCGAGAACAGATCCGAGAAGTCCAGAAGCTTGCCAAGCGAAGCTCGTCGGAACTTGCCAAGTGGATCGTCGCAAAGTCCAGGAGTTTGCCGGAAGTCCGCAGGAGCATCACCGAGGGTTCATCGGATGATCGACGGAAGTTCGCCGGAAACTCGCCGGAAGAAGCGATTGACGCACCAAAGCAAAGCTGCAGAAATTGTCTTAGATCTAATCGTAGTTAGCACGTTGATTAAGTTGGAAAATGGGAGGTGATCCCATTTGCTTAATCTTGGGGCAATTGGGCCCCAGAAAGATTGAAATTGGGCCGAATGGAGCTAACCATTCGGACCCTGATTGCACCAGGAGGTGCAACCGCCTAGGCCAGGAGGTGGCACCGCCTGGGCTAAGCCTCCCAGCGAGACTGGGCGGTGCAACCTCCCGGGCACCGCCTGAGCTCAGTCTTCGAGCAAGACTGGGCGGTGCAACCTCCCTGACAGAGAGGTGGCACCGCCTGAGCTCAGTCTTCGAGCAAGACTGGGCGGTGCAACCTCCCTGACAGAGAGGTGGCACCGCCTGAGCTCGGTCTTCGAGCTCTGCCAGGCAGTGCAACCTCTCCAGTCAAGAGGTGCAACCGCCTGATCCCGGAATTTCGGGATTTGATCGTTTTGAGCTCCAAATTTGAACTGGGTTGGGGCCTATAAATACCCCACCCATTCAGCACTGAAAAGATACAGACCTATACCGAAATCTTGATCTTTTCTGTGATTCTAAGAGCTCAAAAGTGTTGTAAAGCCTTTAAGTCTCCTCCTTCTGTTCTTCAAGTTTTGAGTTGTAAAGTGAGGAGAGAAAGGTCTGTAAAGGTTGTCTCCTGAGCCTGCCAAAAGGAGAGAAACTGTAAAAAGGGAAGTTGGCCTTCGCCTAATTGAAGGAAGGCCTCTAGTTGACGTCGGTGACCTCGTCGGTGGAGGAAGCCAAAAGTGGAGTAGGTCAAGACTGACCGAACCACTCTAAATCTCTGGTTTGCGTTTATTTTGAGCACTTTATCATTACTGCAAACCTCCTTCATAACTACTGCATTCTGCGCTTTTACGAACAAGTTCTAAGTGCTGTTCTTTCCGAATCTGCATTCAGACGTAAATCGGTGTTTTCGTACATTACAGTTTACGTTTACATTTTGATTCTGCAAAACTGTCTTCTACGCCTTCACGAACAAGTTTTTAAGTGCTGATCTGTCCGAATCTGCTTTCAGACGTAAACCAGCGTTTTCGTACGATATTTACATTGCAGTTTACGTTTACGCCTTGATTCTGCAAAACTGTCTTCTGCGCTTTTACGAACGAGTTTCTAAAGTTCAGATCCCTTTGAAACTGCGTCTAGACGTAAAAATTACGTTTAGACGTAAACTGTGTAAAGACATTTTAGACGTAAACTGAGTTTAGACGTAAATCTGCGTTTAGACGTAAAACTGCGTTCAGACGTAAATCTGAGTTTAGACGTAAATCTGCGTTTAGACGTAAAATTGCGTTTAGACGTAAATCTGTGTTTAGACGTAAAACTGCGTTTAGACGTAAATCTGCGTTTAGACGTAAATCTGCGTTTAGACGGAAAACTGCGTTTAGACGTAAATCTGAGTTTAGACGTAAATCTGCGTTTAGACGCAAACTGCGCTTAGACGCAAAACTGCGCTTAGACGCAAACTGTGTTTAGACGCAAACTGCGCTTAGACGCAATCTGCGCTTAGACGCAAACTGCACTTAGATACAAACTGAGAATTAGCTTTTGCATCATAATAGTGTTTATTGAACGAACGCAGCTTTTGGTTTTAATCGCTGTAAGATTTCCGCTGCACTAATTCACCCCCCCCTCTTAGTGCTCTCGATCCTAACAATTGGTATCAGAGCGAGGTTAACTCTCTAACGGATTAAAACCCAAAGAGAAATGGCATACGCCGGAAACCAAGAAGGGCATTCTATTACGCGTCCACCCATGTTCAGTGGGACGGACTACACCTACTGGAAGACCCGAATGAGGATCTTTCTTATTTCTATGGATTTTGAACTGTGGAATCTTGTCAAAAACGGATTTTCGAAGTCTTCTCTTCCAATGATCGATTGGAATGATTTGGAGAAGAAGGCTTTCGCTCTTAATGCAAAGGCTATGAATGCCTTATTTTGTGCACTTGATAAAAACGAGTTTAACCGTGTTTCAACTTGTGAAACTGCATTTGATATTTGGCACACACTCGAAGTGACCCACGAGGGCACAAGTAGAGTAAAAGAGTCAAAAATCAATTTGTTGTTACATTCTTTTGAACTTTTCCGCATGAAACCGAGTGAAACCATTGGCGACATGTTTACCCGTTTCACGGATGTCGTCAACGGTCTAAAAGGACTCGGAAAGAGCTTTTCGGATTTTGAGCTTGTTAACAAAATACTAAGATCCCTTCCTAAGAGTTGGGATCCTAAAGTCACTGCTATTCAAGAGGCAAAAGATTTACGAAATTTCCCTCTTGAAGAACTAATCGGGTCATTAATGACCTACGAAATGACTTGTAAAGCTCATGAAGAGCAAGAAGACATCCTTCCAAAGAACAGGAAGGATATGGCACTCAAAACTTCTGAATGCCACTTGAGAGAAAACTCAAGTGACGAGGACTGTGATGATGACTTGGCACTTCTAACAAGAAAGTTTAAAAAGTTCTTTAAAAGAAACAAGTTTAAGAATGATGCAAAAAATAAACTTGAACCCAAGAAGGACCAAGTAATCTGCTATGAATGCAAAAAGCCGGGACACTACAAGAGTGATTGTCCCCAAGTCAAGAAGAGAACATCAAAGAAAAAAGCGCTTCAAGCAACATGGGATGACTCAAGCGCATCCGAAGAAGAAGAGTCCAACACCGAGCAAGTTGCTCATTACGCCTTAATGGCCATCGAAGATGAGGTAACAAATTCAATAGATACAGATTTATCTTTCGATGAATTATTAAATGCTTTCCATAAATTGTTTGATGAGTATAAGATTATCAGTAGTAAATACAAATTGCTAAAAAAGGAGCATGATAGTCTTATTTGTAATTTCGATAAGTTAAATGCTGAACATCATGATAGTTTAAGCCCATGCCATAATCTAGAAACTCTCCAAAAAGAAAACTTGCTACTTAAGGACACCTTGAAGAAATTCGAGGTTGGTAGCAAGTCATTGAACATGATCCTTATAAACAAGGGTCACGTTCCCAAAAGGAGTGGAATTGGATTTGTGAGAAGTCCTCACCAAAATCCAACCACCTTCATAAAAGGCTCCATCTTACATGTTCAACACCAAACCAAGTGCAACTTCTGTTGCAAATCTGGACACAAGACACATTGTTGTCCATTCAAGAAAATAAGTCCAAACAAATTGATTTGGGTTCCTAAAGGAACCATGACAAATTCTATGCAACATGATAAGAAATGTAGATCTATTTATGAGGCACCCAAAAGGAAATGGGTTCCTAAAGATCATCCCTTCCTATAAAAACATTAAAATTTTAGGCCGGAGCAAGAAATAATATTCTGCTCCTTGACTCTTGATGGTCATAAACCAAGAATCAAAAAGGAACTCGCAACGCTTAAGTAACAAGTGGAAGTTATGAAATCACAAATACGATTTGGATACAACCTTATTAGAAACATATGATATCCAAATTCACATATCCCCTTGATCTTCAAAACCCGTTAACACTATCATCTACGAATTAATTCTTGTATCATGAAGAAACTAAATTTGTCATGATCTTAAAAGGGATACCAAACAAACTATCAACATACGTATGACATATGCACGTTAAAAGATCTATCTTGATCGTACAAGAGCTTCTTCCTTAAATAAAAACTCATACGAAATCACGTAACAAAATTGCTCTGAAACTCTCCTCAAGGCAAAGGCTCCCTGATCAAATCATATTAGGTGCTCACTGGCTGCAGGCGGTGGCACCTCTCCAGCTGGCGGTGGCACCTCCAGCTACCACGGGTTGCCAGAGGTTGCACCTCTCCAGCCAGAGGTGCAACCGCCCGCAACTCTGCCTTTTTAAACCCACACTAGGGCCGGCGGTGAAACCGACCCCAACTCACTCCCATTTCCTCCTCTACTCTTCCAAGTCTCCTCCATTCTCATTTCACTCCTCTAAGCCATCCAAATATCTTCCATTTCGGAGCAAAACATCAAGAATCCTTCCTTCTCTTGAAGATTTCACAAAGGTACTCTCTAAGAAGCCCTTAAATTCTGTTTTGCTCTTCATTTACTCTTGTTCATCATCATCCCTCTGAACAGCAGTAGTTATGGGATCTAGAAGATCCTCAAGGGACAAGGGAAAGAGGAGATTAATATAAGAGTTTGATTTCACTCTTTTCGATTCAAAATCCCATGCTGAAAAATTTCCCTCTTTCGAACTTAGATGTATCAGTAAGGGAAAATACGTAGATCTAAATGAACTAAGAGACTTAGAGACTATCCAATGGTTTGCAAACCTAGATCTACTTCCAATCTTGCAGATTAACGAACCCATCTATCCTAGGCTAGTTAGATTATTCTACAATAACATACAAATAGATGATGAAGAAAGGATGTCCACTTATCTTTTAGGACAACACATCACAATCACTGATAGGTTCATTTGTGATATAATAGGCATTCCCATAAAAAGCATAGGACTTTACTTTAGAGGATCATGGGATGATGAAAGTATTGGAACATCCTATGTTGAAGCCTTAGGAACAATCTTTGACAATCCTAACATAGCATTAGTTCCTAAAAGTTGTGAACATCTATTGCCTTTGAACACTAAGATACTTCATTATATCATGACTAGTATAATTCTTCCTAAACAATACCATCATGATGAAATAAGTCAATTAGAATTAGGAACTATGTACTCAATCATGAAGGGACATGACATCTGTCTTGGCTATCTTATTCAACAAAATATGTTAGAATTATCTAAGAAAGATATGATGCTCCCATATGGTGGTATAATCACAAGAATAATGAAAGCTTACGACATTCTAATACCACCAGAAGAAGAAGTAATGAAAGTAGATCGATTCAGCATAATAAACAAAAATCTACTTCACCGACTAAGATGTTACTATAGAAACGGTAACTGGGTTAGAATCCCTAGAAGGACTGATCACCCTCAACCTGAACCAGAACCGGAAACACCAGTATTTAGGGGTACCCAATCTCCTCCGACCCTTCCCTTTGAGGAAACACATCCAGTTGAGCAAACTCATACATCCATCGAAGAAATTGGGATTCAAATGGATCGATTCGAACAGAGACAAGAACGGATTGAACAACGACAAGATCAAATCCTATCTGAGCTGCAGCAAATTCATAGTCAATTTGACTCCTTGTTTAGGCACTTTAATTTTCCACCTCATCAATGAACTTGTTGAACACCTGTTGTTGTTGTAAACTTCTTACTCACTTCTGATGTGCTGGCTGTGAACATCTATCGTGGTAAACATATATCTTGCACATTGTGGTAAAAGTTATCTCAGATTTTTATGGTATCATTACTGTTTGGTATGTGATGTGTCCAAATTAAGAATGTTGTGCTTTGAAACTAAAAGTTTTGAAAACCTTGTGCTTTGATTCAGAATTAGGAATGTTGATGTGTCCGAATAGATAAATTTGTTAAAATTATTTTTCGGACTATGTTGAATGATCAAACCACTTGATTGCCATGTTTCTATGATTATATGTGAAAATCTGCAACAAAATCTTATCCGAATGTATCTTATTTTTTGAATGCTATACACCAAATTTTCTCGTACACTTTCATGAAAAATAAGTTTCTGAAATAGATTTGATGAAGAGATTCATGTGTATGTATTCCATCCTGCAAAATCTTTACATAGACAATGGATTATAACAAAAAGGGGAAGAAGTATTTAAAGCAATCTATGTAAAATTCCTCTATAAGCTTGCTATTATTATTTTCCTGGTATCATAATTACTATGCTTTTTGTTGATGACAAAGGGGGAGATATATGAATAGATATATGAATTGATAAACACTACCATGATTAGAAATACTATGAGTGATGCTATAAACACACTGCTATGATTATGCCATCCTTGCATCACCAAGAGATATATGAACATGTGCTAAAGTTTGCATTATGCCTTAAGTTGATATCTTATCATGTGAAGAACTATGAGTGATGCTATAAACACACTGCTATGATTATGCCATCCTTGTATCACCAAGAGATATATGAACATGTGCTAAAGTTTGCATTATGCCTTAAGTTGATATCTTATCATGTGAAGAAAATGCAAAACTTGCTAGGATATTTCAAATGTGTGCATCATGTAATAGTGCTTCACAGCTTTATATGATAATGTTCAAACTACATGATGAATAGTTACAAACACAATCATACAAACTTGATGATGTATGTCAAGCCTTGACATCATCCTTGAAGAGATACATCATGATGAGTATCATGATGGGAGTATTGATAAGTTTAACTGATCTAACTTATCAATACGTCACTTGAATTCTTAGGTCTTGAATTCAAGGTTGACTTATCTCAACTATGGCATATAGACAGGGGGAGTTAAGGATAACTCCATTATCAATTGATTGTCATCATCAAAAAGGGGGAGATTGTTGAATCTCGGATTTTGATGATGAAGTCAATCGTCATTTGTTGTCTAATCTATGTGTTGAGATAAGTGTGCAGGATTAACTACGATGAAAGTTAGACAAGCAGCAGGAGTTGCGCCGGAGTCAAGTTCATGATCACGTTGGGAGTTCGAGAGTTCGACGGAAGTTCGGACGGTCGTCGGAGGTTCTGCGAGAACAGATCCGAGAAGTCCAGAAGCTTGCCAAGCGAAGCTCGTCGGAACTTGCCAAGTGGATCGTCGCAAAGTCCAGGAGTTTGCCGGAAGTCCGCAGGAGCATCACCGAGGGTTCATCGGATGATCGACGGAAGTTCGCCGGAAACTCGCCGGAAGAAGCGATTGACGCACCGAAGCAAAGCTGCAGAAATTGTCTTAGATCTAATCGTAGTTAGCACGTTGATTAAGTTGGAAAATGGGAGGTGATCCCATTAGCTTAATCTTGGGGTAATTGGGCCCCTGAAAGACTGAAATTGGGCCGAATGGAGCTAACCATTCGGACCCTGATTGCACCAGGAGGTGCAACCGCCTAGGCCAGGAGGTGGCACCGCCTGGGCTAAGCCTCCCAGCGAGACTGGGCAGTGCAACCTCCCCAGCCGGGAGGTGGCACCGCCTGAGCTCAGTCTTCGAGCAAGACTGGGCGGTGCAACCTCCCTGACAGAGAGGTGGCACCGCCTGAGCTCAGTCTTCGAGCAAGATTGGGCGGTGCAACCTCCCTGACAGAGAGGTGGCACCGCCTGAGCTCAGTCTTCGAGCAAGACTGGGCGGTGCAACCTCCCTGACAGAGAGGTGGCACCGCCTGAGCTCGGTCTTCGAGCTCTACCAGGCGGTGCAACCTCTCCAGTCAAGAGGTGCAACCGCCTGATCCCGGAATTCCGGGATTTGATCGTTTTGAGCTCCAAATTTAAACTGGGTTGGGGCCTATAAATACCCCACCCATTCAGCACTGAAAAGATACAGACCTATACCGAAACCTTGATCTTTTCTGTGATTCTAAGAGCTCAAAAGTGTTGTAAAGCCTTTAAGTCTCCTCCTTCTGTTCTTCAAGTTTTGAGTTGTAAAGTGAGGAGAGAAAGGTTTGTAAAGGTTGTCTCCTGAGCCTGCCAAAAGGAGAGAAACTGTAAAAAGGGCAGTTGGCCTTCGCCTAATTGAAGGAAGGCCTCTAGTTGACGTCGGTGACCTCGTCGGTGGAGGAAGCCAAAAGTGGAGTAGGTCAAGACTGACCGAACCACTCTAAATCTCTGGTTTGCGTTTATTTTGAGCACTTTATCATTACTACAAACCTCCTTCATAACTACTGCATTCTGCGCTTTTACGAACAAGTTCTAAGTGCTGTTCTTTCCGAATCTGCATTCAGACGTAAATCGGTGTTTTCGTACATTACAGTTTACGTTTACGTTTTGATTCTGCAAAACTGTCTTCTACACCTTCACGAACAAGTTTTTAAGTGCTGATCTGTCCGAATCTGCTTTCAGACGTAAACCAGCGTTTTCGTACGATATTTACATTGCAGTTTACGTTTACGCCTTGATTCTGCAAAACTGTCTTCTGCGCTTTTACGAACGAGTTTCTAAAGTTCAGATCCCTTTGAAACTGCATCTAGACGTAAAAATTATGTTTAGACGTAAACTGTGTAAAGACGTTTTAGACGTAAACTGAGTTTAGACGTAAATTTGCGTTTAGACGTAAAACTGCGTTCAGACGTAAATCTGAGTTTAGACATAAATCTGCGTTTAGACGTAAAACTGCGTTTAGACGTAAATCTACGTTTAGACGTAAAACTGCGTTTAGACGTAAATCTGCGTTTAGACGTAAATCTGCGTTTAGACGTAAAACTGCGTTTAGACGTAAATCTGAGTTTAGACGTAAATCTGCGTTTAGACGCAAACTGCGCTTAGACGCAAAACTGCGCTTAGACGCAAACTGTGTTTAGACGCAAACTGCGCTTAGACGCAATCTGCGCTTAGACGCAAACTGCACTTAGATACAAACTGAGAATTAGCTTTTGCATCATAATAGTTTTTATTGAACGAACGCAGCTTTTGGTTTTAATCGCTATAAGATTTCCGCTGCACTAATTCACCCCCCCCCCTCTTAGTGCTCTCGATCCTAACAAAAACCTTCTTCTCCGATTCATCCCATTTGCTCATCGGAAGAGAAGATTTTTTAAATCTATTTTCGACAATAGTCCAAAGCTCGAAATCCATGGAAATGTGGAAGATCCTCATACGAGTCTTCCAATACGTATAATCCGACCCATTAAATATAGGTGGATGTGTAATAGAATGACCCTCATGCATGCCGGAGTAAGCTATCTCTCTTAGGTATTAAACCAAATATGAGAGTGAGCCTAGCTCTAATACCAATTATTAGGATCGGAATGACACTAAGAGGGAGGGATGAATTAGTGCAATGGATTATAACTTGTAAGTTTAAAAACAAATTCGTAAATACGAGGAGATTTCGTTTCAATAGTAACTTGAGTAGATGAAAACCGAAAGTTAGCAGTAGTATAAATAACAATTTCAAGAAAGTAAGAACTCACATATTCAAGAAACACACCAATTTAAAGTGGCTCGGTCAAAATGACCTACATCCACTTGCGAAGCCTTCTTCGAAGAGGCTCCCAACTTTCACTAGCAAATCACTTTGAAGGGGAAGGACAAATACCCCTCTTACAACCTTTTACAGTGGTTCACACTCTTACAAATTTTCAATGAGAAAGAAGGAGGCGAACACTCAAGCAATTGAAAACAAGACTTGCTAAAGACTTTGCTAAGGCTTTTTTTCTCAATCTATTGCTTCTTAAAAGTTGTATTCTCTGCTGAGAATTGAGGGGTATTTATAGACCCTAAGAGGATTCAAATTTGGGCTCCAAATTTTGAATTCTCTTGGGTTCCCGATGCTGGCGGTGCCACCGCCTATCGGTGGCGGTGCCACCGCTTATTAGTGTCTAACATAGATAGTGTACTAGTGGTGCCACCGCCCAGTCCGGCGGTACCATCCCCGAACCTCTCGGGTGCTGGGCGGTGCCACCGCCCAGTCCTACGATACCACCATCCGATCCTCGGGTTCTGGGCGGTGCCATCGCCTAGTTCGACAGTTCAACCGCCCAGTCTTATGGGTCACTAGATGGGCTTCAAATCTGGCATAAACTAGGTAATATCGGGCCTAGTTGGCCCCTAAGCAGGATATAGGATTATCCCTTAATCCTAACCCTAATTACATGCAAACTACATACTGAAAACATAGTCCTAAGCAAGTTTGCAACCGGCAAATGTCGAGTCTCCTTCCGGCGATCTTCCGGCAGACTTTCGATACACCCTCGGATTTCTTCCAGCAGACTCCCAGTAGGCTCCCGATCTTGTGGCGAGTTCAGCGAGTAGCCGAGCCTTCTTGGTGATCTCCGCAAACCTCCGACGATTTCTTTGGCGGACTTTCGAAAACTCCGATAAGTCCCCGATTTCTTCTCGGTTGGTTCCAGCAGCATCTTCGATGAATCTTTGGACTCTCGAACACCCATCGAACTTGACTCTGGTATCTTTGCTTTATGTTTTTAGGCTATCATAGTTAATCCTGCATACTTAACTCAATAATATGGATTAGATCAATTAATCCATCAATTGATTTCATCATCAAAATCTAAGATTCAACAATATTTTCTCCAATTATGAAAATATCCTCTATCTGAGTTGTTCTTGGTTTAGTTGCCCACTTGAATTTAGAAGTTGAGCAACTTGATGTGAAAACAGTATTTTTTCATGGTGACTTAGAAAAAGAAATTTACATGGAGCAACCAGAAGGTTTCAAAGTCAAGGGAAAAGAAAATATGGTGTGTAAGCTTAGGAAAAGCTTATATGGACTCAAACAGGCACCTAGACAGTGGTACAAGAAGTTTGATTCCTTTATGATGAGCCAAGGTATGATAGAACCACATCTGATCATTGTGTGTTTGTGAAGAAATTTTCAGATAATGATTTCATTATTCTCTTGCTATATGTTGATGATATGCTGATTGTTGGCCATGATGCTGGAAAAATTAAAAAGCTTAAAACAAAGCTAAGTAAGTCTTTTGCCATGAAAGACTTGGGATCGGCGAAACAAATACTTGGCATGAAGATTCTTCATGATAGGAAGAAAAGGAAGATTTGGCTATCTTAGGAGACTTACATTGAAAAGGTTTTTGAAAGATTCAATATGAGTAAAGCCAAAGTAGTTTGTTCTCCACTTGCAGGTCATTTCAAGCTTAGTTCGAAACAATATCTTACAAGTGAGAAAGAAAAAGAAGAAATGTCCAGAGTGCCATACTCATCTGCAGTAGGCAGTTTGATATATGCTATGGTTTGTACTAGGCCAGATATAGCTCATGCAGTTGGAGTTGTCAACCGATTTCTCTTTAATCCTGGAAAGGAACATTGGGCAGTAGTGAAATGGATATTAAGATATCTAAGAGGTACACTTTCATATTGTGTTTATGTTTTGGCAATGATGAACCTGTGTTAGAAGGTTACACAGATGCAGACATGGTAGATGATACTAATTCCAAGAAGTCCACTTCGGGGTTCTTGATGACATTTGTAGGGGGAGCAGTCTCTTGGCAATTAAAGTTATAGAATTGTGTTGCTCTATCAACCACAGAAGAAGAATACATAGCAATTACTGAAGCCTACAAGAAAGCTTTATGGATGAAAAAGTTTCTACAGGAATTGTGCTTTTGAAACAGGAAGGATATACTATTTACTGTGACAGTCAAAGCACCATTCACCTCTCCAAGAATTCAACATATCATTCTAGATCCAAGCATATTGATGTGAGATATCATTGGATTCGTGATGTGCTTGAGATGAAAGAATTACAGTTGGAAAAAGTACATACTAATGAGAATGATTCAGATATGTTGACAAAGTCTTTGCCTAAGGAGAAGCTTGAAGCATGTAGGTAAAGAACGGGCTTGATACAACCCACTATGTGAGTTGGAGGGGGAGAATTGTTGGGTCCAACCCATATGTGGGCTTGGACAATTGGGCCTATTGAGTCCAAATCAACAATTAAAAGAGAAAGATGTGAGATAGGACAAAAAAAGAGAGAGGAAAGTGATTTATGCGTGCAGTGAATAGCGGTAACGCACGACGAGAGGAAAGAGAGAGAAAAGACAAAGAGAGAAAGATTAGGATTTTGAGTTTTCTGCTTGACGATCAGTGGCCAAACGTTGTCAGTTTTAGCCTAAATTTTATGTGAAGAATCCTTGCAGCAAACTCTACAATCCTAACGGTGTTGATCTACAGTTTACTCTCTCTAAGGTACTTTTCTGCTATACCCACTTTGTGAGACCTAGAATTCTCTTACGAGGAGATCTATCCTATTTGATGATGATATACTATTTTTGAACAAAGATCTATGTTTTTGATGTTATTGTGATCTTCTAGTTATTCTAGAGAAGATTTACTGTAAACTTGTTATCATTACTATTGATAATGAAAGTTTGAGATGGACTACAGTCCCGTAGTTTTTCCCATATTAGATTTTTCATGTTAAAAGATTTGGTCTCACTGTGTGATTGATTTATTGTTCTATTATTTATGCTAGCTGATATTAGTATTTTGATATCAAATTAGTATTTTGATGAGGAATCTATTTTGATACACAGAGGAAAAAGAATTATTCCATTTTAACATGTTTTTCCCGACACCTATCCAATTCTAAAAATCGTAGAAGTATTTATATAACTTAAACATGACAAGAAATTTAGTTCAAAGTTTCATTTTCTATAACATCAACAAGGACCTGCAAAACATCACAGGGTAAGAAAAAGCATCTAGAAGTGCTAAAGCAACACATCTCAAAAGTAACATGAAGTCAAGAAGATAATAATGGTCTGAGCTATGCAATGGAACGGTTGGACATAATGTATTCGTCTTGGAATATGTAATAACAAGAGGTGTTAAGACAGAAAGCGAACAAGTTGAGCTCAGATTAGACTTACGTAAAACAAGTGGTATGCCAGTCATCCTGCTTTTGTATTGTAGTGAATAAGTCGACAACCTTCACATTCATCTCCTTGCACAGTTTTACACAAGCTTCAGAACATATCCGGCATCTTTCATTTGTCCGAGCTAACTCACTCACAAAAGGACTGAAATTGAGAATAAAGTGGTTAATGGCTTCAATATATCAATAAATAACTTGAAATGGCTGGGCATGGATAGTTCATAATGGCTAACCGAAACAAGTACCTTAGTAACTGGCTAGAGAATTACTCATTGAGAGGTGGAGAAGTAAGGAAAATAATACGAGTCTTTTCTGATAAGCTCTGGACACAATCGTTGAGTCAGCACCTCTAATAGCATGTTCAAGCAGTTTCATCTATCCCTTGTAAATGGTTACCCTTAGATGAGTTGCTATCTTTCTCATATTCTCAGATATATTTATTCTGGAAGAGGCACACGAGGACCTCGGCCAGATGCATGAGGGCCCATAGAGTCATTGCCACCAAAATAAACTACCACTAAAGAAGGTTGAACAGCTGCATCCTAATACACGGTAATGTAAACTCTGTTGGAGCCAACACAAATCTGAGTACTTGGTTGCATGATGCTAGAACTACTGAGCATGTATTGTGTGTCTATCTCAAAGATCAGCATAGTATCAACTGTTTGTGCAGATTGATGGAAACTAAATATTTAATCATGTAGAAATTTTCTGCTTTCTCATTTTTGCGTTGGTTACAGTGAAAAATCAGCTAGATATGTTTGAAAAATTAAGCATATGCAGAACATTGCAAGGTTGCTTGATTCTGGACTGTACAAGAAGAAAATCGAAGAACTTCATTGTATCATATATGCCATATTTTAGTTTAGGTTCACTCGATTGGAGTTCTGTAGATTACAAAATATCTTTATATTTTATTGACTGACTATAATGTTGATCTTCTCATGTCAAGTGTTGGTTTATGAGTTCAAATCAAGGTAAAAGGTATACCAGAACATAAAGGTGTCAATTGGCAATCTCAAGATAACAGGAAGCAATAAAATGGAAACAGAAGTTCTGTGAATCATATATTAACAAAATCTCACTGGAATCTAATTCCTTTTGTTCAACAAACGAGACTAATAAAGTGGTTAACTCCAAGGTGCTGCCATGATTGGACAAGTTAATGGAAGCCTTGGACATTTGATGGAAGATTTTCAGTGAAGGCCTAGTGCACCATGCAGAATCAATGTAAACAACTTTATCCCTGTAAGCAAAGAGGTTATGTTCATTACTCAAACACTTGAAGCCAAGGTAAAACACAAGTTAATCATATGATGTAGAATAGAGTAGAGAAATCGAGGGAGCAAAAGAGCAAGAGAGGAGTGAGATTAGAGAGGAGTAAGAAACTAGAAGAAAGAAAATGCAAGTCTTTTTCACTCAAATCCGAAGTGTTTTATTCATTGATAAGCTTTACTATTTATAGAGATTTAGGAGCCTTGGTATCATCAATGAAGGTAATGATTCCTTTAAGTAATTTCCTAGAGAACTTGTATACCATTTAGAAATCCAAAATTTGACTTCTAGGAGATCTTAATAGCTTTTAAAAACATTATCACAGTATAGAAGTAAAAGTGTGCACTTAATACAAACGTAGACCAAGAGTCTTCAATTTTCCACACAACTCTTGAAGTTTTTAGGCCAACTAATTGATGATTTTTTTTATTTCTTTGCCCAGAATAAACTCTTATGAAATCCTTTATAAAGTGAGATGATTCTCTATCATTCTCTCCATAAGAAAAAGAATTCAACCCCATAGAGTGATCTGCAAAGTATTAGTCCAATAAGTCTAATACAAAATTACGAAGTTCCTCCAAAGTACTTTAAGTGGCATCGAAAGTTGGATGATCATGCCACTTGATATAAAATTGTTGAGTTATGCTAGTAGCAAACGTAACAAGGTAAGAATAAACAATAACCTTAACGTCATCCACATGTTATGAGAGAGTCAATGCTTTGAGAGAATTATCACTTACATGAACACTGTTAGATAGAGAAGAAGGCTCAAAAGTACCATGATATGAAGTTAAATCCTTCACATTAAAAACTAAACTACTATGTAAGTTGAAAGGCAAATCGAGCATATATGCATAGATCCTAGTTTTTGGATAATGGGGAAAGGATCAATTGCTCAGACATTCAACTTTTTAAATAAGTTTTTAGGAAATCTCTCAGGGCAAATACGAACCAAGACATAATCACCAACTTGAAACTTTGACTCCTATGATATATATTAGCAACAAGCTTGTAACTTTCATTACTTAGGGTAATTTTAAGTTGAATCTTAGCATCCAAATCATAGATATGTTGCGGGAAGGAGTTGGCTAGTTTTGAGGCACAATAGTCAAGTGGAAGGGGTGTAAGGTCATTGGGTGTGCAAGGAGTAAAATCAAAGACAACTTCAAATGGGCTTTTTCCACTGGAGAGGTTGATTGAGTTATGTATGCGGGTAAGATTAAGTCATGGTTTTCTAGTTTCTCCCCAACTAAACATCCAAGAAGTTTTTCAAGTTATTGTTAACAACCTCAATTTGGCCATCAGTGTAGGGATGAAAGGCTGAAGAGAATTTCAATGTTATGTTAAATAGTTTCTACCAAATTTTCCCAAAGTAGCTAACAAATTTCACATCCCTATCGAACACCATGGTTGAGACTTGAGAGTAAACCATATAACTTAACCACTTCTCCCAAGAACAATTTAGCAATGTGTGAGGTATCATTGATCTTATTACATTGAATAAAGGGGATTATTTTTGAAAATTGGTCAACAATAACCATATTAGAGTCATGGCCATGGGATGTTTTTGTTAGGAACGAGTCGGCACTAAGAATGGGGGAGGGGGGGGGGGGGTGAATTAGTGCAGCGGTAAAAATTACATCAGTTACGAAAATTTTATTTCGTACGATAAAATCGATTTCAGAAACTTGAAAGCATATGCAAGTGTCAGTGTAGTAAAAGCACAATAAGAAGGAGAGGCAGTATACTTATAAAAGTAAATTGTAAGAAGTAAAGGCAAATCAGATTTTTATAGTGGTTCGATCGTCGTGACCTACATCCACTCCACTTATTCCTCTTCCGTCGAGGCCACCGACATCCACTATCGATCTTCCTTTAATAGGCGAAGATCAACCTCCTTCTTACACCCCTTTTCTACTTTTCACAGGTTTAGAAGACAACCTTTACAAGCACTCACTCCTCTCTCAAACTATTCTAACACTTAAACTAGAGGAGGATTCTCACAAGAGATTACAACAGCGTTTTTCCCTTTTTAAATTCTCTGTGCTTATGTAAGTTAACTAGGGATGAGAGGGGTATTTATAGGCTTCAAGGTGATTCAAACTTGGAGCCTAAAGAGGTCTTATCCTAGGTTTCCTGGGTACTAGTGGTACCACCGCTATTCCTGGGCAATACTACCATCGTAGGATCTGACTCTAGGCGGTACCACTGCCAAACAAGGGAAGTACCACCGTTTGCAGCATTACTGCCGGCAGTACCATCGCCCAGATTATCTCCCAATCTCAACTCTAATTAAGTGCTAACTATGATTCCTAAGACATATTCTAAGCAAGATAAGTCTGATTTCTTCTAGCGAGCTTCCAACGATCTTCCGGCGAACTTCCGACGATCTCTCGACAATGTTTCGACGGACTCCCGGCAAGCTCCTAGACTTCACGACGATCTTCTTAGCGAGTTCTGACGAGCTTCTTTGACAAGCTCCTGGACTTCTCGATTAGTTCTGGTAGAACTTCTGACGAAGGTCCAGACTTCCGACGAACTCTCGAACTCCCAACGAAATCACATTCTTGACTCGGGGACTTCATTTTTTTTATTCCTTGCTATCATAGTTAATCCTACACACATAAAAACATACTTCAATCTAGACAATTATTACTAAACATGAAACATGTTATCTGGCATGTCATTGGTCCATCGATGCTTCGTCCGATTCTTCGACACATCGTCTGATCTTGTGACCTATTGCCCAATCGGCCAGTTGATCTCCGCAACTTTGATATCCTTGGCATAATATCCGTTCTTCTTGGCTCGATGCCTGAATCTATGGCCCGAAGCCTTATGTCCATACATCGCCGATCCTCCGGCCCGACGTCCAATCTTCTGACATGTTTTCCTCCGGCCCAACATGATTCTTCCTGCTTTAATTATCCTCCCTGATAGAAGCATCCTGCGTCACTCAAAACACAGATTAAATCATAAACACTTATCAATTGGTTTTATATTTAAAATACAAGATTCAACAATCTCTCCCTTTTTTATGATGACAACCAATTGATGACAAAATTAACCTTAACTCCCCCTATCAACATGCCATATTGATAGAACCTTGAATTCAAGCTGAATTCAAGTCATTGCAAATTTCATCATGAATATTTGCAACACGTTATCATGCATAACATAATCAAACTTCTCCCACTTTGTCATCAACAAAAAGGAGAAGTGTAACTTTCAAGTGTTTGGATATAATGTCGAATCATCGTATACTAAACATAATCTTCAATTTTATCATCATGCAAGCTAGCAATAATTTTACAACATTTTAAAACATGCAAGCTAGCAATTTTGAGATGTTCAAGAAAGCAACTCTTGCTTCTTGAAATATAAGTTTTGCTAGATGTGCAAGTTAACATTTTTTGCTTCTTGAAATAGGCAAGATAGCACTTCTCGGTGATGTTCAAGATAGCAAGTTCTACATCATGCAAGCTAGTGAATTACTGAACTCATTCTACACCACTGGGACTACGAAATCACTGTCTGACAACAAGGCATCATCAACCATTCAACATTCTATAAGCGGATCAATTAGTGAACTTATTCTCCAAGAGCACCTGTACTATATCCTTAGTGTCCCCACACGAGCAGCTATGAGACCAGCTGCATCCATCATATGAATGGGTATACAGCACACCAGTCTGTCTGGTTACCTCGATGTCCCTCTAGAGTAACCTACGACCGAGATTATTTAGGATCTATGTTTAAAGGCGAATTGGTCTCATTATCGTGATCTCATCATGATCTGATTCTCATTGCATAAATCGAAGGATATCCCAATATATATATATATATATATATATATATATATATATATATATATATATATATATATATATATATATATGCAACAAGTAATATAAAGTGATAAATGCCCAAATATACTAAGCAAAAAGACTACGTGTCAAGTCACACATATCATTACTCATGTGATTGGCTTGTAGGGTACATATAACTAGCACTTTCTTCCCCCTTTATGTCAACAAATTTGACATCAAAAGCCCTCCTTAAAACATCTCTTAGCAGCAAGAAAATGTGCAGCATAGATTTAAAAATTATGATAAAAAATCACAACAATCGCACAAAATAATTTCAACGCGATTGAACACAACGCACGTAGTTTAAAGTCAATATTTTATATAAGCAACCTAGCTCTAATACCACTATTGAGAAATCTAGGGCGACATCACATGTTCAGCAGAAGAATAGAAAATAAAATCCTAAAATTTTTTTAGAAAAATAAAGTTTCATCGTTGTGTGAAGATTTATGCGCAAAAACCCGTAAAATCAAAAAACTATGCGTATAAGAAAGATATGTTATATATGGAGATCATATATCCCTGAAAACCTATAGATCTATGAGAGAGGATGAAAGAGGTCGACTGTCCTCCTCTCTAGCGGTGATCCACATGACAAGGGCTACGAAGATGCTCCTCAAATCGCTGCCCAAATCTCTTTCTCACGCATACCATATAATCAAGAAGTGGTTGCCCCTTCTTGCTGTCCACACACCCCAAATAGGGGCTATAGTAAGAGGAGAGGGAGAGAGGAGAATAGGATGAGGCAACTAAAAAGGACCTGGCCTATGACCCTTTAGTTCCCTCTTATTTATAGAGGCCCTCTATCAACTTACACTAATGGATCAAACTACCCATGCTACTTAGATTAGTGGGTCTCTACCCAATAATGTCTCATTGGCTCTTATTGCTAGTCATAGGTGCCCAGCAAGCCAATCACGTGAGTGATGGCACGTGTGACTTGATACAGAATCTTTTTGCTTATTATATTTTGGCATATATCATTTTATAACTATTACATATATATATATATATATATATATTGTGATGTCCTTGGATTTGTGCAATGGGAATCGGATCGTGATGAGATCACGATAATGAGATCGATTCACCTTTAAACACATATCCTAAATAATACCGGTCATAGGTTACTCGAGAGGGACATCGTGATAACCGGACAGACTGGTGTGCTGTATACCCGTCCATATGATGGATGCAGTTGGTCTCATAGTTGCTCGTGTAGGGACACTAGGGATATAGTACAAGTGCTCATTGGAGAATGAGTTCACTAATTGATCCGTTTACGGAATGCTGGATGGTTGATGATGCCTTATTGTTAGACAGCGATTTCGTAGTCCTAGTGGTGTATCTGGTCCTTAGACTTAAGACACCAAGGATGTCCTGTATGAGTGCTCCACTCTTTGATACCAGACTTATAGGTTTGGTTATCCCAGATCTAGTACAGTTGGTCATTGGGAGTGGTAGTCGACCTTACGAGGGCTATTGAGTGTCGATAGAGGATCATCCACTCTCGGCGTCATGAGAGGAATATCCCATGTGTTCTTGCTCAGACAAATCCCTGGCCAGGGTCATTCGGGTTGAGAGAGAAAGAGTTCTCCGGGAGAATCCGATTAGAGCGAGACTCGAGTAGAAACCGTATGGGTCTGACAACACCATGCTCGATATACGGTCTCTGGGATATTAGATGGATGAGGGACTATAGGTACACGGTAACTGAGGACAGACAGGTCCAATGGATTAGATTCCCCTGTATCGTTTGGGGACTACGGAGTAGTGGCCTAGTACGTCCGTAGTCGATGAGTCAAGTGAATTATTACAGAGATAATAATTCACTGAGTTAGAAGGAGTTCTGACGGGTATGACTCACGGCCAGCTCGATATTGGGCCTAGAGGGTCACACACATATGGTAGGCATTGCGATGAGTAGAGGTTCGGATATGAGATATCCGACGGAGCCCTTGTCTTATTGGATGCAGATCCAATACCCACTAGGGGAGGACCCATTAGGGTTTGACAGGGGACCTCTATAAATAGGAGGGATTCAGAGCCTCATAGGCTAGAGTTTTCTGCTTGCCTTTCCTATTCTCCTCTCCCTCTCCACCTCAGAGCAGGCCTGGAGTTTTGAGGAGCGTCGTCGCAACCCTGCTGTGTGGATCACCGCTAGAGAGGAGGATGCTTGACCTCCTTCACCCTCTCCTAAGGATCTACAAGGAAACAAGAATATACGATCTCCCTAGGTAACACAATCTACTCTATACGCAGTTTTAAGTTTCACGGATTTTCGCACCAATCTTCGCACGACGACGAACATCTCTTTGGGAACCAGGGATTTTGTTTTCTTGTTCTTCCGCTGCGCATATGATGTCGCCTCCAAGATTTCCCAACAGTGGTATCAGAGCCAGGTTGTTCGTGCGAATGATTAGTTTTGAACTGCGTGTGTTGTATTTAGGAAGAATTTTGACGTCAAAACCGTTGACGCAAAAACAAGGAAGGGCAGCAACAGTTGCTGCCCTCGATCTACGTGCGTCCAGCGCAGCCGAAGGCAGGCAGCACAAGGGCTGCGTCTGCAGCAGCCGGTCGGCGGCCTGCTTGCAGCAGGCTTGCGTCCGGCGGGGCTGGCAACCCGCGGGCAGATCGGGCGCCTCTGCCGACGGGGTGAGACGCCGCAGGGTAGCGGCGCTTACCGTCGCTGCTCCCGCGGGCGAAACCCCCCCCCCACAGGGGCGGCCGCCTGCAAGCGAGGGCAGCACCCTCGCCCCGTCGCATAGGCCGCCGCTAGTAGGGTGGTGGCGGCGGCGGCAGTAAGAGGGAATTAGGGTTTTGGGCAAAACGATAGTTTTGCCCCTGTGAATTTGAGAAATTCCAGTTTCTATCTTTTATCTAAATTACGAAAATACCCATAGGAATTGAGAAATTCCCTACATGTCCTGATTTCAAAAAATATTAATTAATTAAAAGGTATAGTTGATTATTATTTTTATTATTATCTAGTAGTTCTACATGAAGATGATTATTTATACATGTGATGTATGATGTGTGGACGGATGATCATGGACCGTATGATGTGTGTACTTGTGATTATTATTATTGAGGTCTGCGTGCCTCCATTATATTTTTCGTTTATTGTCGGGCCTGCGTGCCTATGATTAAGTTGTAATCACATGAGGAGACACAGCGGGAGCGTGGATGCGATAGCGGGACCCATGAGATGGATGATCGCGATGCATGAAGATGCATCAAGATGTCGACGGAACCGACGAGGACGAGATGTACGATCACAGGGCAAGGAGATGCACCGTTGTGCACATAGATCTTGATGTGAGTGATTAGGCATACTGGCTCGGGCCTAATCATATTAGGTTGTGGTCCATGATCATCTGGTGTGATTGCTTATACACATACTAGATATGTATATATATTTGCATGCGATGTAGATATATATTAAATATGTATATGTGTGACATGTCATATTAGGAGACCAAATCATAGAAACATCTCTCGATAATATTAAGTCGGTAAACGTGAGGCAATTAGATTGACCCACGTGGCCTTCCATCGTTATAAGTAGGAACCGATTCCCGGTGTAGGTTGAGTTGGTCGAGTCCCTCGAGACTCACCTATATCGCGATTCGCTATCTTGCTTACGACATAGAGATGTCACCGGTGACCTGAGGGCATGGTATGCTTGGTCGAGTCCCTCGAGGGTATATCATCAAATCATACTCATCTTGTAACGAAGGTGTTGACTTAACCGAGCATCATGGTTGGTCGAGTCTGGTGATTCGGAGGCCGAACAGGACGGGAATCACAAGGAGTTATGATCGGCAAGAGTTGCCTACCTTTTAGGCTTAGTGTGATTGGTCAAGTCCCTCGAGGTTACACTAAGATGCTGATTGGATCCTGATCCCCACTAGAAGTCTACTGGAGACTTCCGTTTCACGTGCTGAGGGTGTCGCATGACTCGTTAGTAAAATAGTGGGAGCATATTAAGATAGAAGTCCATATCTTGATAGTTTATTTCTTGCAAAATCTGCATGTTATTCATTTCTGCTGCATCTTTATTTTCAGAAAATGTCGCTTTCAAATCCCTTACGTGGCATACTTGATGTCAACCGCCTCACTGGTCCAAATTATACGGATTGGCTCCGTAACTTGAGAATTATTCTCACAGCGGAGAAAATCGTGTACGTCCTTGATACAATGATGCCTACGCCCGAAGAAGGGGCAAACGAGGATGAGATCGCTCGCTACGTGAAGTACATTGATGACTCCACTCTTGCTCAATGCTATATGTTGGGCTCTATGACTCCTGAGTTACATAGACAACATGAAAAGATGGATGCCAGATCCATTCTCCTACATGTCCGCAAATTGTTTGAGGAATAGGGAAGGACTCAGCGATATGAGATATCCAAGAGCCTCTTCCGTGCTAGGATGACTGAGGGGACATCGGTTCAGAACTATGTCCTAAAGATGATTGAGTGGATAGAGAAACTCACAGGTCTAGGAATGGTCCTAGAGGATAACTTGTGTGTGGACATTGTGCTTTAGTCCATACTAGATTCCTTTTCACAGTTCATAATGAATTTTAATATGAACAAGCTTGAGGTGACTCTCCCAGAGCTCCTCAATATGTTGAGGGAGGTAGAGAGTACTATTAAGAAAGAGAAGCCAGTTCTCTACACTAGTGAGACCAAAAAGAAAAGGAAAGCAGAAAGGTCCCTTAAGAAGGGAAAGGGCAAGGGCAAACCAGGTAAAGCAAAAGTTGCTAAGAAAGACCCAACAAAGGACAAAGGCCAGTACTTCCACTGTGGTAAAGATGGGCACTAGAAGAGAAATTGCAAAGAGTACCTTGCAGAAAGGGCGAAACAAAAGCTTGATGAAGCTTCAGGTACATTCATGATCAGTCTCCATTTGTCAAACTCTTATGATAACACATGGGTATTGGATACCGGTAGTGCTTATCATATATGCAATTCGTTGCAGGTTCTGGCAAGGCCTAGGAAACTAGAGAGAGGCGAGATGAACCTCAAGATGGGTAATAGAGCAAAAGTTGCTGTAGTAGCTGTTGGCGAGGTCGCCCTACATCTGCCTAGTGGAGCTTTTATTGCATTAGATGCATGTTATTTTGTTCCTTCTATTATCAAAAATATTATCTCCATTTCATGTTTAACAGTTAGTGGATATAAATTTGTTTTTGAGAACAATGGTTGTTCGATATTATTAGATGATAAGATCATCACGAAAGGAACATTGCATAATGGTTTAATTATGTTAGACACTACTCCACATATCATGAATGTAAGTGTCTAAGAGGAAACGAGATGAGATGAATAGTGCATACCTATGGCATTGTAGGCAGGTCACATCCATGAAAGAAGGATTCAAAAGTTACTAAATGATGGATATCTATATCCATTCGACTATGTGTCATATGCAACTTGTGAGCCTTGCATTCGTGGAAAACTAACCAACTCTCCATTTAGTGGAACTGGAGAGAGAGCCACTGAGCTGTTGGAACTCATACATAGTGATGTATGTAGACCCATGTCAACTCATGCCATTGGTGGTTACTCCTACTTCATTACCTTTATTGATGTTTTCTCAAGGTATGGATATGTGTACTTAATGAAGTACAAGTCCGAGGCCTTTGAGAAATTCAGAGAGTATAAGAATGAGGTGGAGAACCAGACTGGAAAGAGTATCAAAACTCTTCGATCAGATCGAAGAGGTGAGTACTTAAGTACAGAGTTTACTCGGTTCCTCAAGGACCATGAGATATTATCCCAATGGACACCTCCTTATACACCTCAGCTCAATGGTGTCTCTGAAAGGAGAAATCGTACGTTATTAAACATGGTACGGTCCATGATGAGTTTCGCTGACCTACCCATCTCATTCTGGGGACATGCCCTAGAAACCGCAGCTTACCTTCTGAACATAGTTCCAACTAAGTCGGTAGTGTCTACACCATATGAGATATGAAAAGGGAAGAAGCCTGATCTTAAGATTGTTAAGATTTGGGGCTGCCTTGCCCATGTTAAAAGATACAACCCCGATAAGTTAGAATCAAGGATAGAGCGATGCAAATTTGTGGGATACCCCAAGGAAACTTGTGGGTATTATTTCTATCATCTCGAGGACCAAAAGGTCTTTGTAGCTAAGAGAGTAGTGTTCCTTGAGAAGGAACATATTCTTGGCGGAGACAGTGGGAGAATGATAGAGTTGAGCGAGGTTGGAGAACCAAGCTCAAGCACCACTCTACAGCCCGAGTTTGTTCAAGTACCTAATACACAAGTTTCAACTTTACGCAGGTCTGATAGAGTATCCCATCCTCCTGAAGAATATATGGGACATATTAAAGGAGAAGATATTGAGGATATTGATCTTCAGACCTCCGGGAAGTGGCAAGAAGCCATGAATTCTGAGATGGATTCTATGTACTCCAATAAGGTTTGGAACCTAGTTGATGCGCCCGAAGGTATTGTACCCATCGGTTGCAAGTGGATCTTTAAGAAAAAGATCAGAGTAGATGGAAAGGTAGAGACCTATAAAGCAAGGCTAGTGGCTAAGGGGTATCGTCAAAGGCAAGGTGTTGACTACGACGAAACCTTCTCACCCATAGCAATGCTAAAATCCATCAGAATTCTATTGGCTATTGCAGCACACTATGATTATGAGATCTGGCAGATGGATTTGAAAACCACATTCCTCAATGGGAACCTCGAGGAGGAGGTGTATATGATGCAACCTGAGGGATTCGTGTCCAAGAACTGCCCAGATAAGGTGTGTAGGTTGCTTAGATCCATTTATGGACTAAAGCAAGCTTCCCGAAGTTGGAACATAAGATTTGATGAGGCAATCAGATCTTATGACTTCGTTAAGAACGAAGACGAGTCTTGTGTGTACAGGAAGGTAAGTGGGAGCGCTATCACCTTTTTGGTGTTATAAGTGGATGACATCCTCATCATTGGGAACGACGTAGGAATGCTATCCACAGTAAAGGCTTGGTTATCTAGACACTTCTCCATGAAGGACTTAGGGGAAGCATCCTATATCTTGGGGATTAGAATCTATAGAGATAGATCCAAGAGGATGCTTGGCTTGTCCCAGTCCAGGTACATAGAAACCATTGTCAAAAAGTTTGGCATGGAAAATTTCAAGAGAGGTCTCATACCGATGAGACATGGGATATCGCTTTCTACGAGTATGTCCCCAAAGACTCCAAAAGAAAGGACGAACATGAATATGATACCTTATGCCTCAGCAATAAGGTCTATCATGTATGCCATGCTATGTACTAGGCTTGATATAGCGCATGCTCTGAGTGTCGCGAGCAGGTATCAAGCGGATCCAGGCTTCAAGCATTGGAAAGCAGTAAAGTGTATCCTTAAGTACTTGAGAAGGACTAAGGATCTTTTACTAGTATATGGAGGTAATAGTCTTAAGGTTGAAGGCTACACTGACTCAAGTTTTCAGTCTGATGTCGATGATAGCAAGTCGAATTCAGGGTATGTGTACACCTTGAATGGAGGAGCAGTGTGTTGGAAGAGTTCCAAGCAAGATACTACTGCTGACTCAACCATAGAGGCGGAGTACATTGCTGCATCAGATGCAGCAAAGTAGGGAGTCTGGTTGAAGATGTTCATAATAGATTTGGGAGTCGTGCCGGGTAGCGAGGAGCCGATTTCTTGATATTGCGACAACTATGGGGCGATTACTCAAATAAGGAAACCCGGGTCTCATCAGAAGTGTTCTGAGGAGGTTCCAGCTTATTAGAGAGATCGTAACCTGAGGAGATGTAGCAATGGAAAGAGTTCCATCCGAAGATAACATTGCAGATCCACTGACAAAGCCGTTGTCTCAGATTGTCTTTGAGCGTCACAGGGGTCTGATGGGGATCAGACATATAGGTGATTGGCTTTAGGTCAAGTGGGAGATTACTAGTCATAGGTGCCCAGCAAGCCAATCACGTGAGTGATGGCACGTGTGACTTGATACATAATCTTTTTGCTTATTATATTTTGGCGTATATCACTTTATAACTATTGCATAAATGCATATATATATATATATATATATATATATATATATATATATATATATATATATATATATATATATATATATATATATATATATATATATATATATATATATATTGTGATGTCATTGGATTTGTGCAATAGGAATCGGATCGTGATGAGATCACGATAATGAGATCGATTCACCTTTAAACACATATCCTAAATAATCCCGGTCATAGGTTACTCGAGAGGGACATCGTGATAACCGGACAGACTAGTGTGCTGTATACCCGTCCATATGATGGATGCAGTTGGTCTCATAGCTGCTGGTGTAGGGACACTAGGGATACAGTACAGGTGCTCATTGGAGAATGAGTTCACTGATTGATCCGCTTACGGAATGCTGGATGGTTGATGATGCCTTATTGTCAGACAGCGATTTCGTAGTCCTAGTGGTGTATCTGGTCCTTAGACTTGAGACACCAAAGATGTCTTGTATGAGTGCTCTACTCTTTGATACCAGACTTATAGGTTTGGCTGTCCCAGATCTAGTACAGCTAGTCATTGGGAGTGGTAGTCGACCTTACGAGGGCTATTGAGTGTCGATAGAGGATCATCCACTCTCGGCGTCATAAGAGGAATATCTCATGTGTTCTTGCTCAGACAAATCCCTGGCCAGGGTCATTCGGGTTGAGAGAGAAAGAGTTCTCCGGGAGAATCTGATTAGAGCGAGACTCGAGTAGAAATCGTATGGGTCTGACAACACCATGCTCGATATACGGTCTCTGGGATATTAGATGGATGAGGGACTATAGGTACATGGTAACTAAGGACAGACAGGTCCAATGGATTGGATTCCCCTGTATTGTCTGGGGACTACGGCGTAGTGTCCTAGTACGTCCGTAATCGATGAGTCAAGTGAATTATTACAGAGATAATAATTCACTGAGTTAGAAGGAGTTCTGACGGGTATGACTCACGGTCAGCTCGATATTGGGCCTAGAGGGTCACACACATATGGTAGGCATTGCGATGAGTAGAGGTTCGGATATGAGATATCCGACGGAGCCCTTGTCTTATTGGATGAAGATCCAATACCCACTAGGGGAGGACCCATTAGGGTTTGACAAGGGACCTCTATAAATAGGAGGGATTCAGAGCCTCATAGGCTAGAGTTTTCTGCTTGCCTTTCCTATTCTCCTCTCCCTCTCCACCTTAGAGCAGGCCTAGAGTTTTGAGGAGCGTCATCGCAACCCTACTGTGTGGATCACCGCTAGAGAGGAGAACGCTTGACCTCCTTCACCCTCTCCTAAGGATCTGCAAGGAAACATTGATATACGATCTCCCTAGGTAACACAATCTACTCTATACGCAGTTTTAAGTTTTGCGAATTTTGCGCACCAATCTTCACACGACGACGAACATCTCTTTGGGAATCGGGGATTTTATTTTCTTGTTCTTCCGCTGCGCATATGATGTCGCCCCCAAGATTTCCCAACACTTATTAGATCTCATCCATATAATCCAATAATTCAATGGCTTGTTGGATATCCAATAAGATATAGGCTCTAGTGGATATTTCATGTGAACCTTTACTAGTCAAAATACCTACCATATGTGTGTGACCCTCTAGGTTCAATATTGAGCTAGCCGTGAGTCATACCTATTAGAACTCCTTTTGGCTCAATGAATTATTATCTCCATAATAATTCACTCAACTCATCGACTACAGACGAACTAGACAACTACACCATAGTCCCTAGACGATACAGGGAAATCTAATCCATTGGATCTATTTGTCCTCAATTACCATATATCTATAGCCCCTTATCCATCTAATACCATAGAGACTATATACCAGGTATGGTATTGTCAGGCCCATATAGTTACTACTCGAGTCTCGCTCTAATCGGATTCTCCCAGAGAACTTTTTTTTTCTCAATCCGAATGACCTTAGTTAGGAATTTGTTAGAGCGAGAATACATAGGATATTTCTCTCATGACATCGAGAGCAGATGATCCTCTATTGATACTCAATAGCACTCGTAAGGTTGGATACCACTCTCGAAGACCGACTGTGCTAGATCTGAAATTTTCAAGCTTATAAATCTGGTATCAAAGAGTGGAGTAATTATATAGGACATGTTTCGTGTCTTAAATCTAAGAACCAAATGCACCTTTGGGACTATGGAATCACTATCTGACAATAAGGAATCATCAACCATCCAGTATTCCGTGAGCAAATCAATTAGTAAACTCATTCTCCAATAAGCACTTGCACTGTATCCCTAGTGTCCTCACATGAGTAGTTATGAGACCGACTGCCTCCATTATATGGACGGGTAAATAGTACACTAGTCTGTCTGGTTATCTCGATGTCTTTCTTGAGTAACCTATGATTGAGATTATTTATGGTCTGTGTTTAAAGGCGAGTTGGTCTCATTTGTTAGGATCAAGAGTGGCACTAAGAGGGGGGGGTGAATTAGTGCAACGGATAAAATAATATCGGTTTAAAAACTTTCGTACGATAAAAACTGATTTCGATGAAAATCATTTTCGGAAGCTTAATAACCTAGAAGCGTATGGAAGCATAGTGACTAAGTAAAGTAGTTTACAGTATGCAAATGGCAAGAATAAATTGCAAACCAGAGAGCACGCCAATTTTATAGTGGTTCGGTCGTCGCGACCTACATCCACTCCGTCGATTCCTCTTCCGTCGAGGCCACTGGCATCTACTAACGATCTTCCTTTATAGGCGAAGATCAACCTCCTTCTTACACCCCTCTTCTCCTTTTACCGAGTTTAGGAGACAACCCTTACAAGCACTCACTCCTCTCTTACAGAATTCTAACACTTAGACTGGAGGAGGATTCTCACAAGAGATTTCTACATCATTTTTATATTTTTAAACTCTCTATGCTTGTGTGCTTTAACTAGGGATGAGAGGGGTATTTATAAGCTTCAAGTTGATTCAAACTTAGAGCCTAAAACTTTCCCATCCCGGGTTCCCCGGACATGGGCGGTACCACCGCCTAGTGTCAGTCACACTAACACTGCCCTAGGCAGTACCACCGTCCAGGTCTGGCAGTACCACTGCCTAGGGGGCAGTGCTAGGTGGTACCACCGCTCAGATTAGCAGTACCACTTCCTGGCACCCTGCTAGGGGCAATACAACCGCCCAGACTAGCGGTACCACCGCTTAATATAGTCTCGAAGTCTGTGCCATGATAGTGAGACTTCTTGCGGCACTGTTTGGGCCTCTTATTGGGCCCAAGATAGTCCTTACATGGGCCTAGCTGGCCTCTAATTGGGTTGGCCCAAATCCAAACCCAATTATGTGCTAACTATGAAATCTAAGACATAATCTGAGCTAAACAAGTCCGTAAGTCTATTCTTCCGGCAAGCTTCCGACGATCTTCCGACGAACTTCCGATGATCTCTCGGCAATGTTCTGGCAGACTCCCAACAAGCTCTTGGACTTCACGACGATCTTCTTGGAGTGTTCCGATGAGCTTCTCTGGCAAGCTCTGAGACTTCTCAGTTGGTTCCGCTAGAGCTTCAGATGAATATCCGGACTTCTGACGAACTCTCGAACTCCCAACGAAATCACGTTCTTGACTCCGGGACTTCATTTTGCTACATGTCTTACTATCGTAGTTAATCTTGCACGTGTAAAAACATACTTCGATCTAGATAATTTATACTAAGCATTAATCAAGTTGTCCGACATGTCGTTGGTCCCTCGATGCTTCGTCCGATTCTTCGGCGCATCATCCTCTCTTATGGCTATTGCCCAATCGGCCAATTGACTCCACAACTCCGATATCCTTGGTGCAATATCCGCTCTTCTTGGTCTGATGCCCGAATCCACAACCTGAAGCCTTTTGTCGATATGTCAACCGTTTCTCTAGCTCGACGTCTAATCTTCTAACATGTTTTCCTTCGGCACAATATGATTTTTCCTGCTTTAATTGTCTCATCCTGATCGAAGCATTCTGCATCACTCAAAATGTAGATTAAAACATAAACATATATCGATTGGTTTCATCATCAAAATCTGATATTCAACAATCTCCCCTTTTTTTATGATGACAACCAATCAATGACGAAGTTAACCAAACTCCCCCTATCAATATGTCATATTGATAGAAACTCTTGGATTCAAAAATCCAAGCAACATGTCATGATCAAATCATACATGACATCAACATACTTCTCCCCCTTTATCATCAACAAAAAGGAGAAGTTCTAACTATCAAGGGTTTGAGATATCTAAGTTCAATACATTACATGAAAAACATAATATCCATTTTTATCATCGTGCAAGCTAGCAAAAATTTTGAGTTTTGCAAGTTTATAAATTTTGCTAGATGTGTAAGTTTAGCATTTTTGCTTCTTGAGATAGGCACGATAACACTTCTTTGTAGTGTTCAACATAGCAAGTTCTACATCATGCAAGCTAGCAAATTAGAGATGTTTAAGAAAGCAACACTTACTTCGTGAAATATGCAAGTTTTACAATATACAAGCTAGCAAATTTAAAAATATGCAAGTTGACATATTTGCTTTTCTTTGCGATGTGCAAGATAGCATATTTTTGCATCTTCTTGAGATTTCAAGCTAGCAATTCTTGATAATGTTTAAGATAACAATTTCTTCTCTTTTGAGAAGGGTAATTTTTACTTTCTTCTTGAATTGTACGAGCTAACAAATTTGCTTTCTAGCACGTTTTGCTCCTCCTTTATCATTGTCAAAAAGAAGAGAAGACCCTTTACATCAATTTTTAAATTATGACAAAGGTAAATAGCATAGATGAAAATTCAAGTCATGAATTTCAAAATAATTATTTTATCATGAATATTTCATCATTGCATGCATTATTATCATAAGTTAAAGTATTGCATGCATAACACCAAATCATCATGTATATAAAATATAAAATCATCATTACATGCATGATTCCAAATCATCATTCTAGAGTATTATTTTAAAAAATGATAATTATTGATTTTCACATTATTTCAAAAATCATAGTATTGCATGCATTTTTATCTAAGGGAAAAATAATAGTATTGCATGCATCATTCCAAAATATTTCAAGCCATACAAGCCATAAATACAAAGAAATCATGTCATGAAAGATAAGACCACTTAAATACCAAAAGACATGATTCCTTTTGAAAAACCTCCACTTAAATAATCAAAAGAAAATCTTAGGAGATTAAATAATAAAAGATATTCAAAATAAATTTTAAGTCATGAATTTCGAAAAAAATATTCACTTTAGTAAATCGTAAAAGAAACTTAGGAGAAGAAGATTTCAATTCATGCATATAAAATCTTAACTTAAGCATAAGAAATCTCAATTTATAAATCTCAAAAAATCAAGATAAAACTCATTCATATTCAAATTGTCAAATCAAAATCTTATCCTCTTTTTAATCGTTTCAATTCATATGATTTATTTCATTTAAACATGCTCAAGTTTTTCGTATGAAAACCATACATCATAGTTTAAAATCTAAAGAGCAAATATCATCATGGAAATCATCAAGATCAAATAATCATAAAAATCATCATGTATAACTTTAAAATCTTATGCATAAAATCGTCAATCATGGAATCAAAACATTTAATATTTTCATTACATCTTTATGCATCATTAAGTATATAATCGTCAAGCATGATACTTCCACTATTTCATATAAGCATGCCTATTTCATTTATGCCAAATCAAAACATGCATCATTTTTGAAACCGAAAAAGTCACTTTTATTAACATGAAAATCGATAATCCATAAATCACAAGAATCATCATGCATCATTTAGAAAGAAAAACTCATTAAGCATGATCATTATGTATTACTTTAAATCAAACATGATTTCATTTATTTTCAAAATATTTATCGACATACAAGCCAAAGAAATCATTAAACATAAAGCTTATTCATCAATCATGATTTCATTGAGCATAAGGTATTTTCAACCAAAATCATTTTGTTATTTAATGTAGTCATGCATTTTTCTTTTTAGGTGAATCTATCTTTTCATGCTTAGTTTTCCATACAAAAGCCATGCATCATCATTAAGTATAATATTAAACTTCTTAATATTTTCATTAAGACATCAAGCATGGTTTCAATCAAAATCGAAAATCATCAAGATACACATTATTTCTTCTTAAAAAACATTCACAGAATCATCATTAGATTTAAATCTAACATTTTATTCCATTAACATAAAACATGTAATTTTCGTTATCATTTTCAAAATTACTAGCATGATCATAATTTTTGCATTTTCATTTTTAAACATATAATTTTTTAAAAAAATATTTTTTCTAAACTAAATAAATAAAAAAAGAAAATACATTATGAAAAGCATCATGTAATTTCGAAATAAATTAAGGGAGTTTCGATTATCTCATCGTTGAAAGTCGTTAAGGCGTAGTTTGCCACCTCGCCTTTTTTGATTTTCTCCTCATCTTCGGAGGAGATCGATTCATCCCAATTTGTATTCTTCTTCTTGCATTCATAGCAAGTAGTTCCGTTCTTTTTGTTTTTTTATTTTTGTTTCATTAACTTTTTAAATTTCATTTGTGGTTCAAGTTCACCATCACTTGAGCTTATGCTCGAGTGGTCTTCAATTGTTCTATTTTCCAAATCCTTCCTGTTCTTTGGAAGGTGGTTCTCAAGTTCTTCACGTGCATTGCACATCATTTCATATGTGATCAATGAACCAATTAGTTCTTCAATCGAAAAATGGTTCAAGTTCTTTTACTCTTGTATTACCATTATTTTCGAATCCCAATTTTTAGAAAGTGATCGTAAAATCTTGTTAATGAGTTCAAAATTTGAAAAGCATTTGCCAAGAGCTTTTAAACTATTGATGACATCCGTAAAGTGGGTGTACATGTCAACAATAGTTTCGCTCGGCTTCATTTGAAACAGTTCAAAATCTTGCATTAAAAAATTAACTTTAGAATCCTTAACTTTGTTAGTGCCTTCGTGTGTGATTTTAAGAGTGTGCCAAATGTCGAAAGTTGTTTCGCACATAAAAACCTGATTAAACTCATTTTTGTCTAAGGCGCAAAATAAGGCATTCATAGCCTTTGCATTTAGAGAAAACGTTTTCTTCTCCAAATCATTTCAATTGTTCATTGGAAGAGAAGACATTTCAAATCCGTTTTTGACTATGTGCTATAAATCAAAATTTAATGAAAGCAAGAAAACTCTCATTTGAGTTTTCCAATAAGTGTAGTCCGTCCCATTGAAAACGGGAGGACGAATGAGAGAGTGACCCTCTTGAAAGCCGAAAAGAGTTATTTCTCTTGGGTATTAAACCAACTGAGAAATCACGAGGCTCTAATACCAATTGTTAGGATCAAGAGTGGCACTAAGAGGGGGGAGTGAATTAGTGCAGTAGATAAAATAACGTCGATTTAAAAACTTTTGTACGATAAAAAGTGATGTCGATAAAAACTGTTTTTGGAAGCTTAATAACTTGGAAGCATATAGAAGCGTAGTGACTAAGTAAAGTAGTTTGCAGTATGCAAATGGCAAGAATAAAATGCAAACCAAAGAGCACGCCAATTTTATAGTGGTTCGGTTGTCCTGACCTACATCCACTCTACCGATTCCTCTTCCATCGAGACCACCAGCATCCACTAACGATCTTCCTTTATATGTGAAGATCAACCACCTTCTTACACCCCTCTTCTCCTTTTACCGGGTTTAGGAGACAATCCTTACAAGCACTCACTCCTCTCTTACAGAATTCTAACACTTAGACTAGAGGAGGATTCGCACAAGAGATTTCTACATCGTTTTTCTACTTTTAAACTCTCTGTGCTTACGTGCTTTAACTAGGGATGAGAGGGGTATTTATAGGCTTCAAGTTGATTTAAACTTGGAGCCTAAAACTTTCCCGTCCCGGGTTCCGCGGGCATAGGCGATACCACCGCCCAATGTCAGTCACACTAACATTGCCTTGGGCAGTACCATCATCTGGGGGACAGTGCTGGTTGGTACCACCACCCAAATAGGCGGTACCACTGCCTAGCACCCTGCCAGGGGTGGTACAACCGCCCATACTAGCGGTACCACCATCTAATACAGTCTCGAAGACTGTGCCATAACGATAAGACTTCTTGAGGTACTGTTTGGGCCTCTTATTGGGCCCAACGCAATCCTTACATGGGCCAGCTAGACCCTAATAGGGTTGGCCCAATCCAAACCCAATTACGTGCTAACTATGAAATCTAAGACATACTCTGAGCTAAACAAATCCGTAAGTCTATTCTTCTAGTGAGCTTCCGACGATCTTTCGGCGAACTTCCGATGATATCTCGACAATGTTCCGGCGGACTCCCGATAAGCTCCTGGACTTCACAACGATCTTCTTGGTGAGTTTCGATGAGCTTCTTTAGAAAGCTCCGAGACTTCTCAGTTAGTTCCGCCAGAACTTCCGATGAACGTCCGGACTTCCGACGAACTCTTGAACTCCCAACGAAATTGCGTTCTTGACTTCGGGACTTCATTTTACTTCATGCCTTACTATCATAGTTAATCCTGCACATGTAAAAATATACTTTGATCTAGACAATTAATACTAAGTATTAATCAAGCTGTCCGGCATGTCATTGGTCCCTCGACGCTTCGTCTGATTCTTCGGTGCATCGTCCTCTCTTGTGGCCTATTGCCCAATCGGCTAGTTGACTCTGCAACTCCGATATCCTTGGCGCAATATCCGCTCTTCTTGGCACGAAGCCTTTTGTCGATACGTCGACCGTTCCTCCATCCCGACGTCCAATCTTCTGACATGTTTTTCTCCGACACAATATGATTTTTCTTGCTTTAATTGTCTCATCCTGATCAAAGCATCCTACATCACTCAAAACACAGATTAAAATATAAACACATATCGATTAGTTTCATCATCAAAACCCGAGATTCAATATCATTATCGTGATCTCATTACGATCTGATTCTCATTATACAGATTCATGTACATCATAATATATATATATATATATATATATATATATATATATATATATATATATATATATATATATATACAACAAACAATATAAAGTGACAAAATATCAAATAAAATAATAAACAAAAAGAGTGTGTGTCATGTCACATGTGTCATCACCTACGTGTTTAGTTTGCATGGCACCTATGACTAATAATAGTGTGGGTCATTTAACAAATAGTGTTGGCTTTTGTTGAGTATTACTACCCATAAAGTTGATTCCTTACTTTCTACGAACATAACCCTTAATGACAAGAATGATGTTTATATTTTTCTTCTTAAGTGAATTTAACTCTTCTCACTTAGTGCAAGGAGTTAATATATAATTATTATGCTTATTTTTTAATTTTTTAAATTCACTAGTGAGAGAAGCATGATCCTTTTACAACAATTTATATTTTTTACCAACTAATTTAAATTAATCAAATAAGTCATGAAATGCATTAAGTAATTCATCGTAAGATAAAAGAGATTCGTTTGAGTTACATACCTCATTGTCAAATGTCATTAATGCGTAGTTTGCCACTTCATCTTTGTTGGTTTGCTTCTCGTCTTCGGATATACTCGATTTGTCCCAAGTCACCTTACATACTTTCTTTTTCTTTGGTAGCTTCTTCTTCACTTGGTGTCACGGACAACTTCTAAACAAGATGTTTGATATAATGCTTATGAATGTCCATGTCTTTTGGTATGTTCATACTTTGCCTAGCATGTAGAGGGACAGCTGAAGGCTTAATAGTCCCATTTTAGTTGGGTTTGGTGGCCGTTTTAGGCTTGTAAATAAAGGTTATGTCATGTGGACACTTGTGAGAAATTTTCGATCTATAATGGACCATTTTGACCCTTTGTTGTGCAACTGTTCAAAGCTTGTAAAGTTTGTTTGTAATTTGCATTGTCTATAAAGTGTTTTTGGAAATGTTTGCTTGTGGATCCCGAATGAGGCATTTTCTCTAACCCGTTCTCTCTTTTGTGGGTCCTAAGGGATCGTGGGAGGCTTCGTGGAGGCTGACCTTTGCGGACGGGCACGCAAGGGTGCCGCACGACTTAGGAAAAACCAGCTAAGTCCATGACAGATGGTATTAGAGTGGGACAAGCACTCATAGATACACTTAGCATGCAAATGTGAGGGACCTAGCGGGGCTGTGTTGAGAGCAGTCAGCACACGCGTGACTGTTTGGGGGAAAACGGGCATGGAGATATAGGGAAAAGGAGTCGCTCGGAGGAGCGGGCATCTGAGATTGGCATTCAGAGGAATGGCCAACCCTTTGTGCAAGAGGCACCACGAGAACAGGCAAGCTTGGAAGAATGCAGAGCACACAAAGGTCGGGATGGTTGAGTTTGAGCTACGGTTCAACGTTGACAACTATACTTGATGGTGCTCGAGGCAAGCGAGGTGCTTGGTAAAGGATGAGACCATGCAAGGTGGAATGAGTTGCTCAGCGACCGTAAGAGTTGTGCAAAGCTCATAGAGGTGAGGGGAATTGCTAACTCAAAGAATTCGGTACTCATACATGGGCTTGTATGCGGACGATAGAATGTTCACAGCCATCCCAAGGCGATCGAAAATCGGCACCATGGAGCATTAAAACTTTCTCTTCAGCATGTGAAAGATACGTCCATAGGAGGCTGAAGTGTGCAACGAGTTCAGTATGTTGCTAGGCCTTGAGTGGTGCAGTAGGGGCTGTACTGACGTAGAGTCACAATCTAGCAAGTGCGTTTGCAGGAGACAGAACAATGCATAGTTTGTTCAGCAAATCAGAGTAGTCCAAGGGGATGGTGGTCTCTGAAACGAAGAGAGATGTTGCTCCAATAGGACAGTTATCCAAGAGGGATAAGTCTCGGCTCTCTAGAGGGAGAATCATGTGGGTCGGACCTCACATGTTGAGGAGTACCTCAACAAACAACAACTCCACAAGCTCAATGGACTGAGCAAGTGGCGAGGAGTCGTCACATGATCTCACTCGAGAGAATGCATTGGTAGATGCATTGCGAGATCAAGTGGGGGAGCGACCTAAAACAACACAAATGAAGGCAAACTTGGAGTCGATATGGAGATCGGACTCAAGGGAGGGCTGACCCGTGGAATGGTGGGCATGAAGGCCACCATCAACTCAATGCAAAAACGAGGAGCGGAGCAACTTGGGTGTAACTTGGCGAAGTACCCAAGCCGCATGAAGGGAGCCAGCATAGAAGATGGAACATGGAGTAGAGGCACAATGCTTTCCTTGGACAGAGGTCAAGGACATGAACTCTTGCAGAGGCAAGAGCAGGATTATGTTGTTCTATGGGTCCTTCATTCTGTCGGAGCAGACTCATCTTGCATGGTGCCAAAGACGAAGGGAGCTTCTAGGCACATGCACCTTATCTCGAAAAAGCATATGATGGAGGAACTAAGGCGACTCAAGTTGCGGAGGTGAAGTTGGGTTTAGAAGGCTTTGGCATGGGGCAAGAGGATGCAGAGGCGGGTACTCTTGAAGAATATGCCACAGTGTTGCCATTCAAGTTGCCATGAAGGAAGTAGTGCGTAGTGGAAATTGTGCATGTAAGGGCAGAGGCCCAGGATCCAGACAATGGTGCACAAATTGCAGCGAAGTCGGGGGACTTCGGGAGCTACTATGTGACGAACTATCCTAGAGCAGTGCTTCATCTAGGTGTGACCCAAGAGTGGGTGGATGAAGGTCGATTGCCAAAGGAGCAAACAAAATCGAAGGTGAAAGAGACCCTGCGATGTATTGGCAGAGGCCACATATGGAGGGATCACAATTCGAGTTCATCCCACAAGGATCAGAATACAATAGAGATGTCACCAAGAGGTGACATGGTGCAGCGAATCGTGGTAGAACAGTTCGTGGCAATGCGATACACACGACATAGTCCCGTAAGGGATTAGATCATACGAAGGTATGATCGGGAGCTACTGGAAGCTCCACTTCGGTGAATAACACGACAACAATAAGGGCTATGGATTCAAGGAGTGAAGGCCATGGTACTACAGAGGCGGGTCTTCCGTGTATGCATCGAATTTTACATCGGATGAAAGCCTTGGTCATCAGCATATGGGGGCTGTGTTCCACTAAAGGAAAAGTTTGAATTCAAGAACCAATAAGTCCCATGGGAGGGACTTGATCATGCAGAGGTATGATCGAAGCAGTTGGAGAGTTGGACTGCTCGAGAGCCTATATTCGCTTAAGGGAGCCCGGCAAGTCAGAGGATAAGGTCAAGTAAGCGAACGTTGCTACTAAGGAAGCTAAGGAGAACAGAATCAGTGCAAATCCTACAACATGATGGCAGAGGCCATATATGGGAGTTGCAGTCTGCCTTTTCATCGACCAAAGGGAGCTGTTTGAAGAACACAAAGGTGTTGAAGCAGGGGGTCGAAAGGGGTGAGGAAGCGACGACGAGTCCAAAGGGACTTAGCTACCCAAAATCAAGCATCGGTTAGAATGGAGGTAGACTCGAAGGAGTGCCACAGAGACATATCTATTGATCATAAAGAAAAGGGATGCAGATGTGAGGCGACGGATAGTAGGGTCATAGGCATGGCAACGCCATGGTACCGTAGAGGCGGGACTTCCGTGAAAGTCATTGATCCCTTGCTCTCATGGAGGGAGAGCACTTGGTCGTGAAAGGGGCCGAGGAGGTGGAGCATGCAGATGCAAACTCTGAGTACCGAGACAAGGCTGAAGGGCAGAGGCCAAGGAACTTCGTAAGACCGTGTCAACGAGCTTCTCATCAAGATAGCCAAAAGTGAAGGACTTCGGGTCATACAAGAGTGCACGACCAAGGAACGAAGCAGGTAGTACGCGGTGTTGTACCTTTGCTACTCAGTGGAGTAGGCGGCAGGGTTGATGGAGAAGACGGTATAATCCCAGAGGTGACCAAATCTATTAGAGAATTACTCCAAGTTGGGGTGAAAACTTCCTGCATTCCAGAAGTTCGATGGCATTGAGAAGGTGAATCACAGTAACTAACTCAATGCAAGGAGTGCAAACACTTCAAGTGCTTCAGAAGTGTGAGCAAAGAGTAGGCAAAGGCCAGTAACCAACTCGATGCATGGGGTACAACATCGAGGAGGCGGGCGAAGTCAAGTAACCTTTGCCTTCTCAACCCTTAAGAGAATGGGCAAAACTGAGTACCATAATTCTCTTATCTATCCAGTAGAGGAGCTCTGCTCAAGTTCAAAGACCCTTCGAAGATATTAGAAGATAATAGTTGTCAAATCCTCACTATTGGTGATTAATGCTACTGAGAGTAGAGTATCCACCTCATTTCCCAACAGAATGCCAATTGAAAGCGGAAGTGATGCGAATCTACTTGGAAGTGACAACTAAGTGAAAGAAGAGTCAATGAGCAAATTTTGTGGAGGAAGGACCAAAAACTTTGAAAGTTTGCGAGGCCATGCTCGTTAAAGCTCCAACAAGCATCCACCCAGTTCAAGCAGCATGAGACATCTGAGAGACTAGCGCATAGTAAGGATGATCTTTTTCTTTATCTAGAGGATCCGTAGGAATCAACAAAGATCAATACAACTCAGCCAACCCCACACCAGAGTCAGAGTCATTGGTGAGTTGAAGCAACATGGCAGATCAAAGGTCCGACTACTCAAAAACAGCAGCAGAGAGCAGTTGTGAGCCAAGAAGCGTATTACAGCTGGAGCAGAAGATTGAAGACTCAACAAAGGCGATGAGTTATAGTGTCGACAAAGGCTTCAACGAGGACATCAAAGGAATAAGTGGGGGAGAATGTCATGGACAAACTTCTAAATAGGATGTTTGATGTAATGCTTATGTATGTCCGTGTCTTTTAGTATGTTCATACTTTGCCTAGCATGTAGAGGGACAGCCAAAGGCTTAATAGTCCCATTTTAGTTGGATTTGATGGTCGTTTTAGGCTTGTAAATAAAGGTTATGTCATGTGGACACTTGTGAGAGATTTTCAATCTGTAATAGACCATTTTGATCCTTTGTTGTGTAACTGTTCAGAGCTTGTAAAGTCTGTTTATAATTTGCATTGTCTATGAAGTGTTTTTGGAAATGTTTATTTGTGGATCCCGAATGAGGTATTTTCTCTAACCCGTTCTCTCTTTTGTGGGTCCTAAGGGACCGTGAGAGGCTTCGGAGAGGTTGACCTTTGCGGACGGACATGCAAGGGTGCCGCATGACTTAGGCAAAACCAACTAAGTCCGTGACATTGGGGACATTCACTTTTGAAGTGTCCCGGCGTCTTGCATTTGTAGTAGATGATTGTGTCCTTTTTGAGTTTATTTTTATTCTTAGTATCTTTGTTTTGTTTTGTTTCTTCTTATAAATTTTTTAATTTTTTTTGTTAGAAGTGCCAAGTCCTCATCATCACTTGAGCTTTTGCTCGAGTTGTCTTCTTTAGTTCTAAATGTCATATCCTTCCTATTTTTTAAAAGGTTATTCTCATATTTATCATGTTTTATCATGTGTCTTGCATGTCATTTCATAGGTCATTAATGACCCTATGAGTTCTTCAAGTGGAAAATAATTTAAGTCCTTTGCTTCTTAAATAGTAATTACTTTTGGATCCCAATTTTTTGGAAGAGATCTTAGAATTTTATTAACAAGTTTAAGATTAGAAATTTTTTTACCAAGAGCTTTCAAACCTTTGATGACATTCGTAAAACGGGTGTACATGTCTCCTATGGTTTTGCTTGGTTTCATTCGAAACAATTCAAAATTATGTATCGAAAGATTGATTTTAGACTCTTTAACTCTACTTATGTCTGCATGTGTGACTTCGAATATATGTCAAATGTCATATGTTGTTTCACATATAGAAACATAATTAAACTTATTTTTGTCTAAAGCATAAAATAAAATATTCATAGCTTTCGCATTAAAAGAAAATAATTTTTTCTCTAGATCATTCCACTCATTCATTGGTCTAAAGGATTTTTGATAGCTGTATTCGACAATGTTCCATAAATCAAAATTCATAGAAATCAGAAAAATCCTCATATGAGTTTTCCAATACTTGTAGTCCATCCCATTGAACTTAGGAGGATGAGTGATAGAATGACTCTCTAGATTGCTAGCAAAAGCCATTTAAACTCTTTTGGGTGTTAAAACAACTGAGAGTAACGTGACTCTAATACCAACTATTAGGATCGTAAATGACACCAAGAAAGGGGGCGGCATGAATGAGTGCTATCGAAAACTTTTAAAGATACTGAAAAATTATATTCGATGAAAACTAATATCGAAAGTGAGCTTGACTTAGAGTAAATGTAAAGTGGAGTGAGCAATAAAATCAATAAGCAATAAAGGTAAATAACAAAGGAAAAGAGCACACCAGATTTATAGTGGTTTGATCATCACGACCTATGTCCACTCCCGATTTCTCTTTCGTCGAGGCTACTAGCGTTCACTAACAATCTTTTTTTAATGGACGAATATCAACTATCCTCTTATAATTCTTTGTCCTTTTCATAGGTTTAGGAGAGAACCTTTACAAGTCTTACATCTCCCTTAGACAAAATTCTAAGCTTTTAAAGAAAAGGGGGGCAACTCTCAAAAGAGTATAATAGAGTTTTCTCACTTAGAGTCATAGGTTTTTATTCACTTTTTAATGCTTTTTCAAGCAATAAAGAGTGAGGTATTTATAGGCCCCAATTCACTTCAAAAATAGGGTCAAAAAATATCACATCCCAAGTTTTTGAGGTATTAACGGTACCACTACCAGTATTGGGCGGTACCACCACATGCTCCCCTGACAACTGGCGATATTACCACTTGACAAAGCTTGAGAGACCAAGCTCTAGTAGTACCATCACCTGCCTAAGTGGTCTACCACATGATAGCATTAACTGCTGGCAATACCACTACCCAGTCTAGGTGGTACTATCACCAAACAACCTAGAAAAAGTGTACTTCACTTTTTCAACTCATAGGTGGTTCCACCGCCTGACCTAACTTTGGGTTGCTGAGTGAGCCAATAAGTCTATCTTAACCTTAGATTAGACCTAATGGACCCCTAATTGAGTTAGTAGGGTTTCACTCAAAACTAATTTAATTTACGATCTAACTACGACAATTAAGACCTAAACAATTATAAGAAAAGAAAACTAGGTTGTCCGACATATCGTTGGTTCATCCAAACTCCCGACAAACTTCTGGTACGTTGTTCGAACCTTTGGCGTATTGGTTGATCCTTCAACATGTTGACTCCTGCAATACTCGATCTTAATGCAATGTATGATTCTCCGATCCGATGCTCGATTTCTAATTTTGGTTTAATATTTGATTGATTCTTCTTGTTTTAATCATTTTACTTTTTCTAATCGAAGTTAGTTGTTAGATTCAATACGACTAAGTAGATAAGGAGGAAGAGAAAAAGAAGAAGAAGAAGAAAGACAAATCAGAACAAATCAAAACAGGGAATCAGTACCAAGTGGCGCAACTCTCCCAGTCAGCTTACTGTCAAGTAACCCAATAAGAAAAGTTTACCAGGCAATAAGCTCAATTTTGGATCGAAGCGGATGAAGTTACCAAGTCCACTTGTTGGTCAACCATCAGACCAGTAAGACTTCGTCCATACTAACTAGTATGGTTGAGATATTAGTCCTTGGTATCTTCTTTTAGTTTTTTCTCATGTTTGTCATTGTTTAGCTTTGTGCATGTTTTACACTATAATGGACATAGATTTTTGGGTCTCCAACTCCGGTTAAAATCATTAGGTTGCAAGCAAGTTTGTGGCTATGGTAATGAAATTATTGCAAGGCTGAACTTGGGGCAACCAGCTTGATCTAGAATATCTCCTTTTATAACTTTCATTGGACAAACTAAAACTGTGTCTATATATCTATGTATAACAAAAAATTGTTCTATTTTAAACAGCTTTTAGTCACTGCTACCATTTGTGACACTAAACTACACTTATCTGTGTTGACTTGTATCTCCCACTAAGGCACATTTCCGTCAAGAATTTCGTGAGGTTTTCCCATATTACAACAGAGAATATCTTCCTTGCAATTTATATATGCTTTATAGGATTTAAATTTCATCTGAACTAGTATGTCGTGGGAGGTGGCTGAACCAGCACGTGATCCAAGACTTTTCGCACTATTCGGTTTCTTTTTTTTTGTTTTGAACTTGACAGTTGGAGCATTGTCTTTTGATTATATATATATATATATATATATATATATATATATATATATATATATATATATCATTCTCATTTATTCTCTGTACTGCAAATTATGCTCTCACTCTCTCCCCTTTGCTGCCATGCACTGTTTGCTTCCATTGCCTGCTTGTCGCCACCGCTGCCTCAAGTCACTGCAGCCAGCTGCTCGCTATCCGACGGTACTCCTTTTTCATCATCCTGTTACTGGACTCCTCTCCTCCTCCACCCTTGTCGGTGCCGACTGATATACTGGCTTACAAGGCTTACATGTGTTATTATGCTGGTACATACCGGTCCTGTACCAATTTGGCTAGGGACTGGGATGGTCCAATAACTGGATTTTTGAACCATGATATTTTATATTTATTAATGTATAACTTCTACATATATATGTATGCTCATATTATGGTGTTTTATAGAAAAATGAATGCACATTTCAGTACATACATGTATTCTTTACAAATTCTTTGGATAACAAACCCTGCTTATGTCAATTGAACCACCACCAGTTATTATTATCAATAATGAATTGTTAACGTCTGATTCACACAGTGAAGTAGTAATAATAATGTATGCACCATCACAGACGGCATGAACCAAAGCCTTCCCATGCCAGTACAGTGACAATGAGAGATCAGTACAAATACATCTACTTGTTTATTTTACCATCCCATCAAGCATTACAGTTTACTACATTACAAAATCAAGATTACATGGGTTAGAAGTTTATTACCAGTTATATCATAGAATAGCAAACTAACATAGACAGATTGGTGTCCATAGGCTGGCAACATGGACTTTTTCCCACCATTATAATCCAGAAAAGAAACATCAATTATTTTATTATTATTTCTGCAAACTTCAATCCTAACAGGAACGACTGAAAATGTGTCATATTAAACAAAAAAATTCAAGAGAATTAAGAGCAAAGCAAAGTCTGGTAGATAAAAAGACTTGTGCAGGTAAGTTTCATTTGTCCCGAAACCCGACCTGAATATGACCTCTTTATATGTCCAGGCCATGGGTCAACAACAGTACAACCACAAGTTGATTCATGATAGATAGATACATTACTGTCAGTGAAGGGCGGACTGCAAATTCGCAGTAACGATAAATAAAGTGGAAAAAGATATCTGGAATCCAAAAAACAAATTATTCTGGTCGATTTCAAACTATTTGACCCATGAGAAGTAGCCAACTTCACTCAATTCACGATTTTAATTAATTGCAACAAATTTTTTCAAAGGCAAGTTTAAGTATCACCCAAATTGTATGGTTTCTCTAGCAGCAGATCATGACTAAACAAATTTGATCCAACTAGGTCTTGAAACAACAGTTTTATCAAAATAGGTGCTTTCTAAATGAGGAGTTGAAAGAGAGCATTACACCTTTTAACACCAAAGTCAGATATATCAATGACATGATTGCACTTAAAACCCCATTGCATGAAACAAAAATGCAATTTAGAGTGAACTTGAGGAATCTCATTGGTGTACATGTAGCAAATAATGATAGAAGAATTCTTTTTCACCTTCATTGTAGAATCTATTACCATTCTATTTGTCTAGAGCCAGATATCTATAATAACAGATAATTGCAATCATAAAACAATACTGTTTTAGGTCCCACTATTGAGTATTGTCATGATCATGGATACAGTTGTAGATATGTAGGAATATCATACTGAATAAAGGTCCATATTATATATGCTATTTTAATTAAATTCTTCTTGAACATCAAGGATTTTAGTCATATACGAAGAATAATTGGGTAAAGGGACTGTTGATTAGACAAACATATTTCCATGGACCTATGTTTCTATATCTCAGAAGTTTTGGATACTGAGATTATCAAATTTTATCTGAGTTAGATACCTTGTTCTGGTTCATGTCAGTCATTGGTTTAGATATATAATTTACCAAAGAGAGGACCCTGGATGTGAATAACAAAAGTTTCCTTGGGGTCTCCTATAAATAGAAGGCAAAGGATCATCAATTATTGAATTATAAATTACGATACAACAGATGCCTATGCAATTGCGATAATGCCTTTCACAACTACATTGTGCATAAAAGCTGATGCTTATATATCCAATTATTCAAGTATATTGTCATCTGAAGTTTATACTCATGCTGATGCCAATGAAGTAAATTAGAAAAATCTTGACACTGGAGAGAGTACTTGCATGTTATTGCTGTCGATGTAACAATTAAGGAAGATATAGAGCTTTTACAAGTAATTAAACTGGCCAGAGAAATGACTGAAGAAGATTCAAAGCAGTTATTATGTCTTACCAGACAACCTTTTCTACTCCCCTGGGTGCTTTATGATCGTCCGTACTACAACCATCCTTGCTTTACTGGTATCCCTGCTGCACCGATCAACTTGCACTCCCAAGTCCTCAATGTTCTTCATAAACACTTCCAGATTCTTCTTAATCTCCTCGATTGCAAACTTCACTGCCTCCTCATCCCTAAAGGCAAAATCTGCATTTTCAAGCAGGGAATTGAAATGAATTTCCAACTTATCAACCAGCACCCTTATGGTATCCAAATCTTTTAGAGCAATGAAGGTCCCAAATTGCATCGAGGTAAGAAGCTCCGTCTCTCTTCCAAAAGCATTCTGGCAGTTCTTTAACAGTGAGTTGACCCACTTTCCCATTGAACCAATGGGAATTGCAGTGGCAGCAGCCAAGGCAGCAGCAACAGGAGGTGCCGCTATAGAAGCTGCAACAACAGAGCATATGATGACAGCCACGAGAGCAGCCACAAAAGTTATATTTGACACTCTCCTCCATGTGTTGATGGATTTCATCTTGTCGTCAAGCTTCTTCTTTCTTAATAGCAGTTTCTCAAGCATCAACTTCTGATGCTCATAAACAGATTTCAACACCCGAGCAAACTCTTCGGTGAATGGACTACCAGCAGCCTTAAAATGTCTCAATTTCTCTAAAGTCATTGTATACCTCGTCTTGCCATCTTCTTCGGTCACCACCTCATTCTTCTCCTTGTCCTCCTCCTCAAAGCGTTGGATAGCAAATTGGATGATCAAATGGCTATCGCGAGCTTTCTTGAGGCATTTCTCGAGTTCAGTACAGTAGTCGAGGGTTTGGATGCTGCACTCAAAGTAGTCGTCGACGAGGCTGAGGAGTTCGGGACTCTTCCAGATATCCTTCCTGCACTCCAGGATAGCTTTCACCACTTCTTTGTTCGTCTCGAGAAGGCAGCCGGTCACCTCCCTAAGAGTGTCGAAGGAGAGGCAGCGGAGCTCGACACCAAGGGCGAGAGTGGAGATGGCGTGGCTCGTGCGCTGCTGGAGAGTGGCATCGAAGGACCGAAGCTCCGGGTCAAGGCGGCACGCCGCCTCGTAGGACGTCAGCTCCGCCGTGTACTGAATACCACTCTGACCGGCGCCGGTGTCCCCACTGGTACTGCTACCATCGGTGCCGTTTACCTGGTGGCCGCCCCCGATACTGCTGCCACAGCCGCTTCCGCCGCCGCTAACACGGCGAACCGGGCGCATGCTGGGCCTCTTGCTGAGCAGACCACCCATCTCGTTTGAGATCAAACAAATTGCTCAAAAGGAGAGACTTTTTACACGTGAAATCGCCTAAAGTTGAAGGAAATATCCAAACTTTGGGCAGAATTAAACGGAAACAATTAGAGAAAAAGTGAATCGGTTGAAAACATTCAGCATGACACACACTTCAGCATCTTTTTTTAGCAGAGGGCCTTAGAAGAGAATGGATCGGATAGATGAGGAAACACAGACCAATGCGGGAAGAGTGAAGGAGATCTAAGAGAAACCAAGAGGAAAAGAGGTCAAAACGGAGAAAGAGAGAGTCCGTGGTAGAATTGTGAGACTAAAGAATAGGTTTCTTTAGCATCAGAATGGAGGAAGAGAACTGCGTGTGGGATTGAAGCCCCTTTCGGAAGAAATTCCACCTCTCGTCCCTCAAATATCTACGGCAGCTTGCGAAGGAAGCGACTGCGTCAACAGAGGTTAGCAAGGGGGATTCAGGCAAACGAGACAAAGTGGTCAAAACATATCAATAATTGGGGGTGACCTCAGATAAAGCAAAAGAAAATTGAGTCCATAATATTAATTAAATCTTAGTTTCTTTTGTACCAAGTGTATTATTATTATTATTATTATTTTACCTCAGGACATATTTCTCAGCAGTGATAATATCTTCACTTATTTTCTCGAGAAATTTTTTTATTTTTTATAAAGATAAATAATAAAAACGAGATTTACTCCTTGAATCTTACTATTTGGATGAGGCTTGGAATCCCCCCATCGTTGATAGGTAGAACTAGTATAATACATTAGATATAAAAATTTATAAGATAAGATTTTGAATTCTCAATGTTTGATAATTGCATATGATATATTACCATCAAATTAATATTTTATATATTTAAAAAATGATCTGATAAGATTATGAGTTTTCAACCATTGCTAAATGAATCTTACACAACACTAAAATTTATCAAATGAGGTTATATTAAAAAAATATTTATACACTTGTTACGAAAAATTCTATTTGTAAGTTATCGAGGATTAGAGTTAATCTTGATCCTTATCAAAACTTGTCACAAGCTTTCATGTAGAAACTTTTGTATACAAACAAATACTAACATGTCGTAACATATAATGAAATTAAATAAAAATCATAATTAAATAAAATACCAAGATTTATGTGAAAAATCCCTCTAACATAAAGCGTAAAACCACAGGATAAGACAAAGAAAATTCACTATAATAATGAATGTACAAATCTCAAAGTCTCTTACCCAAAACCCAAACAACAATCATAAGAGAATAACTATGATATAAGGATTACATCACTGTGCACAATATCCAAGTAATTACATCACTTCCTAAATGATTGAAAATAGTCTCTCTCCGTTGTCCTTGTCTTTTTCCCTTTCCTTCTCTTATTTTTTTGTTCTTTCCTCCTCACTTTTAGAATCACGTAGTTATAGTATTCTGGCCCTATTCACAGCCACTGCAGCCCTCTTTTTTTTTCCGTAGCCGCCACCCTCTTTTGTTAAAAGGGTTAGGATTTTTAGGTTAAAGAGAGGTGGGCTATAGGTTGTTAAAGCCCACTATGGGCTGAACTCATGGGTTGTTAACCCAACAACCTTCCCCTTCAGCCCATAAAGGAGGTTTGACTCCTTAATATAAAACTACGCTAACCAACTGTCGACATATCTCCTACCTTTCTTTAGGTAAGGTCTTTATCAACATATTTGCTTTATTATTATCTATATGAATTTTGAAGTTGCAACTGTTGGGAAATCTTGGGGGCGACATCACATGCGCAGCGGAAGAACAAGAAAACAAAATCCTCGATTCCCAAAGAGATGTTCGTCATCGTGCGAAGATTGGTGCGCAAAATCCATGAAACTTAAAACTGCATATAGAGTAGATTGTGTTACCTAGGGAGATCGTATATCCCTATTTCCTTGCAGATCCTTAGGAGAGGTGAAGGAGGTCAAGCGTCCTCCTCTCTAGCGGTGATCCACACAGCAGGGCTGCGACGACGCTCCTCAAAACTCCAAGCTTGCTCTGAGGTGGAGAAGGGGAAGAGAATAAGAGAGGCAAGCAAAGACTCTAGCCTATAAGGCTCTAAATCCCTCCTATTTATAGAGGTCCCTTGTCAAACCCTAAGGGTTCCTCCCCTAATGGGTATTTGATATGCATCCAATAAGACAAAGGCTCCGTCGGATATCTCATATTCGAACCTCTACTCATCGCAATGTCTACCATATGTGTGTGACTCTCTAGGCCCAATATCGAGCTGGTCGTGAGTCATACTTGTTAGAACTCCTTCTAACTCAGTGAATTATTATCACTGTAATAATTCACTTGACTCATCGACTATGGACGTACTAGGCCACTACACCGTAGACCCGAGACGATACAGGAGAATCTAATCCATTGGACCTGTCTGTCCTCAGTTACCATGTACCTATAGTCCCTCATTCATCTAATATCCCAAAGACCGTATATCGAGCATGGTGTTGTCAGACTCATACGGTTTCTACTCGAGTCTCGCTCTAATCGGATTCTCCCGGAGAACTCTTTCTCTCTCAACCCGAATGACCTTGGCCAGGGATTTGTCTGAGCAAGAACACATGGGATATTCCTCTCATGACGTCGAGAGTGGATGATCCTCTATCGACACTCAATAGCCCTCGTAAGGTCGACTACCACTCCCAATGACCAGTTGTACTAGATCTGGGACAATCAAACCTATAAGTCTGGTATCAAAGAGTTGAGCACTCATATAGGACATTCTTGGTGTCTAAAGTCTAAGGACCAGATACACCACTAGGACTACGAAATCGCTGTCTGACAATAAGGCATCCTCAACCATCCAACATTCCGTAAGCGGATCAATCAGTGAACTCATTCTCTAATGAGCACCTGTATTGTATCCCTAGTGTCCATACATGAGCAGTTATTAGACCAACTGCATTCATCATATGGACGGGTATACAGTACACAAGTTTGTCTGGTTATCACGATGTCCCTCTCGAGTAACCTATGACCGGGATTATTTAGGATATGTGTTTAAAGGTGAATCGATCTCATTATCATGATCTCATCATGATCCGATTCCCATTGCACAAATCCAAGGACATCACAATATATATATGCATATATGCAATAGTTATAAAGTGATATACGCCAAAATATAATAAACAAAAAGATTCTGTATCAAGTCACACGTGTCATCACTCACGTGATTGGCTTGTTGGGCACCTATGACTAGCAATCTCCCACTTGACCTAAAGTCAATCACCTATGTGTCTGATCCCCATCAGACCCCTGTGATGCTCAAAGACAATCTGAGACAACGGCTTTGTCAGTGGATCTGCAATGTTATCTTCGGATAGAACTCTTTCCACTACTACATCTCCTCGGGTTACGATCTCTTTGATAAGCTGGAACCTCCTCAGAACACTTCTGATGAGACATGGGTTCCCTTATTTGAGTAATCGCCCCATAGTTGTCACAATATAAGGAAGTCAGCTCCTCACTACTCGACACGACTCCCAAATCTATGATGAACTTCTTCACCCAGACTCCCTCTTTTGCTGCATCTGATGCAGCAATGTACTCCACCTCTATGGTCGAGTCAGCAGTAGTATCTTGTTGGAACTCTTCCAGCACACTGCTCCTCTATTCAAGGTGTACACATACCCTAAATTCACCTTGCTATCATCGACATCAGATTGAAAACTTGAGTCTATGTAGCCTTCAAACTTAAAGCTACTACCTCCATATACTAGTAAAAGATCCTTAGTCCTTCTCAAGTACTTAAGGATGCACTTTACTGCTTTCCAGTGCTTCAAGCTTGGATCCGCCTGATACATGCTCGTGACACTCAGAGCATGCGCTATATCAGGCCTAGTACATAGCATAGCATACATGATAGACCTTATTGCTAAGGCATAAGGTATCATATCCATGTTCGCCCTTTCTTCTGGAGTCTTTGGGGACATACTCGTAGAAAGCGATATCCCATGTCTCATCGGTATGAGACCTCTCTTGGAATTTTTCATGCCAAACCTTTTGACAATGGTTTCTATGTACCTAGACTGGGACAAGCCAAGCATCCTCTTTGATCTATCTCTATAGATTCTAATCCCCAAGATATAGGATGCTTCCCCTAAGTCCTTTATGGAGAAATGTCTAGATAACCAAGCCTTTACTGTGGATAGCATTCCTACGTCATTCCCAATGATCAGGATGTCATCCATATATAACACCAAAAAAGGTGATAGCGCTCTCACTTACCTTTCTATATACACAAGGCTCATCTTCGTTCTTAACGAAGTCATAAGATCTTATTGCCTCATCAAATCTTATGTTCTAGCTTTGGGAAGCTTGCTTTAGTCCCACATATCTCTTAGGAGGATGAGATACTCTATCATACCTACGTAAAGTTGAAACTTGTGTATTAGGTACCTGAACAGACTCGGGCTGTAGAGTGGTGCTTGAGCTTGGTTCTCCAACCTCGCTCAACTCTATCATTCTCCCACTGTCTCCGCCAAGCATGTGTTCCTTCTCAAGGAACACTACTCTCTTAGCTACAAAGACCTTTTGGTCCTCGAGATGATAGAAATAATACCCACCAGTTTCCTTGAGGTATCCCACAAATTTGTATCGCTCTATCCTTGATTCTAACTTATCGGGGTTGTGTCTTTTAACGTGGGCAAGGCAGCCCCAAATCTTAACAACCTTAAGATCAGGCTTCTTCCCTTTCCATATCTCATATGATGTAGACAATTACGACTTAGTTGGAACTCTGTTCAGAAGGTAAGCTACGGTTTCTAGGACATATCCCCAGAATAAGATGGGTAGGTCAGCGAAACTCATCATGGACCGTACCATATTGAAACTCATCATGGACCGTACCATATCTAATAGCGTATGATTTCTCCTTTCAGAGACACCATTGAGCTGAGGTGTATAAGGAGGTGTCCGTTGGGATAATATCCTATGGTCCTTGAGGAACTGAGTAAACTCTATACCTAAGTACTCACCTCCTCGATTTGATCGAAGAGTTTTGATACTCTTTCTAGTCTAGTTCTCCACCTCATTCTTATACTCTCTGAATTTCTCAAAGGCCTCGGACTTGTACTTCATTAAGTACACATATCCATACCTTGAGAAATCATCAGTAAAGGTAATGAAGTAGGAGTAACCACCAATGACACGAGTTGACATGGATCCACATACATCACTATGTATGAGTCCCAACAGCTCAGTGGCTCTCTCTCTAGTTCCACTAAATGGAGAGTTGGTCAGTTTTCCACGAAGGCAAGGCTCACAAGTTGTATATGACACATAGTCGAATGGATCTAGATATTCATCATTTAGCAAATTTTGAATCTTCCTTTCATGGATGTAACCTAGCCTACAATGCCACAGGTTTGCACTGTTCATCTCATCTTGTTTCCTCTTGGACACATTTACATTCATGAATGTACCTGAAGCTTCATCAAGCTTTTGTTTCGCCCTTTCTGTAAGGTACTCTTTGCAGTTCCTCTTCCAGTGCCCATCTTTGCCATAGTGGAAGCACTGGCCTTTGTCATTCGTTGGGTCTTTCTTAGCAACCTTTGTTTTACCTAGTCTGCCCTTGCCCTTTCCCTTCTTAAGGGACCTTTCTGCTTTCCTTTTCTTTCTGGTCTCACCAGTGTAGAGAACTGGCTTCTCTTTCTTAATAGTACTCTCTGCCTCCCTCAACATATTGAGGAGCTCTGGGAGAGTCACCTCAAGCTTGTTCATATTAAAATTCATTATGAACTGTGAAAGAGAATCTGGTAGGGACTGAAGCACAATGTCTACACACAAGTTATCCTCTAGGACCATTCATAGACTTGTGAGTTTCTCTATCCACTCAATCATCTTTAGGACATGGTTCTGAACCGGTGTCCACTTTGTCATCCTAGCGTGGAAAAGGCTCTTAGATATCTCATATCGCTGAGTCCTTCCCTATTCCTCAAACAATTTGCGGACATGTAGGAGAATGGATCTGGCATCCATCTTTTCATGTTGTCTCTGTAACTCAGGAGTCATAGAGCCCAACATATAGCACCGAGCAAGAGTGGAGTCATCAATATACTTCACGTAGCGAGTGATCTCATCCTTGCTTGCCCCTTCTTCGGGCGCAGGCATCACTGTATCAAGGACGTACACGATTTTCTCCGCCGAAAGAACAATTCTCAAGTTACGGAGCCAATCCTTATAATTTGGACCACTGAGGCGGTTGACATCAAGTATGCCACGTAAGGGATTTGAAAGCGATATTTTTTAAAAATAAAGATGTAGTAGAAATGAATAACATGCAGATTTTGCATGAAGTAAACTATCAAGATTTGGACTTCTATCTTAATATGCTCCCACTATTTTACTAACGAGTCATGCGACACCCTCAGCACATGAAACGGAAGTCTCCGGCTGACTTCTAATGGGGATCAGGATCCAATCAGTGTCTTAGTGTAACCTCGAGGGACTCGACCAATCACACTAAGCCTAAAAGGTAGGCAACTCTTGCCGATCACAACTCCTTGTGATTCCCGTCTTGTTCGGCCTCCGAATCACCATGGTCTCGAGGGACTCGACCAACCATGATGTTCAGTTAAGTCAACACCTTCGTTACAAGAAGAGTCTGATTTGATGATATACCCTCGAGGGACTCGACTAAGCATACCATGCCCTCAAGTCATCGGTGATATCTCTATATCGTAAACAAGATAGTGAATCGCGATATAGGTGAGTCTCGAGGGACTCGACCAACTCAACCTACACCGAGAATTGGTTCCTACTTATAACGATGGAAGGCCACGTGAGTCAATCTAATTGCCTCACGTTTGCCGACTTAATATTATCGAGAGAGGTGTCTCTATGATTTGGTCTCCTAATATGACATGTCACACATATACATATTTAATATATATCTACATCGCATGCAAATATATATACATATTTAGTATGTGTATAAGCAATCACACTAGATGATCATGGACCACAACCTAATGTGATTAGGCCCGAGCCAGTAGGCCTAATCACTCACATCAAGATCTATGTGTGCAATGGTGCATCTCATGCCCTGTGATCGTCCATCTCGTCCTCATTGGTTCCGTCGACATCTTGATGCATCTTCATGCATCGCGATCGTCCGTCTCGTGGGTCCCGCTATCGCATCCATGCTCTCGCTGTGCCTCCTCATGTGATTACAACTTAATCATAGGCACGCAGGCCCGACAATAAACGAGAGATATAATGGAGGCTCGTAGACCTTAATAATAATAATCACAAGTACACACATCACACGGTCCATGATCATCCGTACACACATCATACATCACATGTATAAATAATTATCATCATGTAGGACTACTAGATAATAATAAATAATAATAATAAACTAAACCTTTTAATTAATTAGTATTTTATGAAATCAAAGACATATAGGGAATTTTTGAATTCATAGGGGTATTTTTGTAATTTAGACAAGAGACAGAAACTGAAATTTCTCAAATCTAAGGGGCAAAATTGTCTTTTTCTCTAAAAAAAACCCTAATGCCCTACTCCCCTTTGCTGCTGCTGCCGCCGCCGCCACCCTGCTGGCGACGGCCTGTGCGGCGGGGCGAGGGCGCTGCCCTCGCCTGCGGGCGGCACGCCCGCTGGCGGGGCTGCCGCTGTAGGTGGGCGCCCCGGCGGGCGCCGCCGCCTCCGCGGGCGGTTCTGCCGGCGGGGCAACGCCCGCAGGCGGTGCTGCCCCTGCAGATTGGCGCCCCTACGGGCGTCGCCGCCTCCGCGGGCGGTTCTGCCCGCGGGGCAACACCCGCAGGCGGTGCTGTCCCGCCGGGCGGCCGCCCCTGTGGGGGGGGGGGGGGGGGGGGTGTTTCGCCCGCGGGAGTAGCGGCGGCAGGCGCCGCTGCCCTGCGGCGCCTCACCCCGCGGGAGAAGCGGCCGCAGGCGCTTCTGCCCGCGGGCTGCCAGCCCCGCCGGACGCAAGCCTGCTGCAAGCAGGCCGGCTGCTGTAGGCGCAGCCCCTATGCTGCCTGCCTTTGGCTGCGTTGCATGCACGCAGATCGAGGGCAGCAACTGTTGTTGTCCTTTCTCGCTTTTGCGTCAACGATTTTGACATCAAAAGTTCTTCCTAAACACAACACTCGCAGTTCAAAACCAATCATTCGCACGAACAACCTGGATCTGATACTACTGTTGGGAAATCTTGGGAGCGAAATCACATGCGCAGCGGAAGAACAAGAAAACAAAATCCCCGATTCCCAAAGAGATGTTCGTCGTCGTGCGAAGATTGGTACGCAAAATCCACGAAACTTAAAACTACGTATATAGTAGATTGTGTTACATAGGGAGATCGTATAGAGAGGCTTTGAATCCCTCCTATTTACAGAGGTCCTCTGTTAAACCCTAATGGGTCCTCCCCTAGTGGGTATTGGATCTACATCCAATAAGACAATGGCTCCGTCGGATATCTCATATCCGAACCTCAACTCATCGCAATGCCTACCATATGTGTGTGATCCTCTAAGCCCAATATCGAGCTGGCCGTTAGTCATACCTGTTAGAACTCATTCTAACTCAGTGAATTATTATTTTTGTAATAATTCAATTGACTCATCGACTACGGACGTACTAGGCCACTGCTCCGTAGACCCCAGACGATACAGGGGAATCCAATCCATTGGACTTGTCTGTCCTTAGTTACCATGTACCTATAGTCCATCATCCATCTAATATCCTAGAGACCGTATATCGAGCATGGTGTTATCAGACCTATACGGTTTCTACTCGAGTCTCGCTCTAATCGGATTCTCCCGGAGAACTCTTTCTCTCTCAACCCGAATGACCCTAGCTAGGGATTTGTCTGAGCAAGAACACATGGGATATTCCTCTCATGACGCCGAGAGTGGATGATCCTCTATCGACACTCAATAGCCCTCGTAAGGTCGACTACCACTCCAAATGACCAGCTGTACTAGATATGGGACAGCCAAACCTATAAGTCTGGTATCAAAGAGTGGAGCACTCATACAGGACATCCTTGGTGTCTAAAGTTTAAGGACCAGATACACCACTAGGACTACGAAATCGCTGTCTGACAATAAGACATCATCAACCATCCAGCATTCCGTAAGCGGATCAATCAGTGAACTCATTCTCCAATGAGCACGTGTACTGTATCTCTAGTGTCCCCTACACGAGCAGCTATGAGACCAACTGCATCCATCATATGGACGGGTATATAGCATACCAGTCTGTCCGGTTATCACGATGTCCCTCTCGAGTAACCTATGACCGAGATTATTTAGGATATGTGTTTAAAGGTGAATCGATCTCATTATCATGATCTCATCACGATCCGATTTCCATTGCACAAATCCAAGGACATCACAATATATATATGCATATATGCAATAGTTATAAAGTGATATACGCCAAAATATAATAAGCAAAAAGATTCTGTATCAAGTCATACATGCCATCACTCACGTGATTGGCTTACTGGGCACCTATGACTAGCAGCAACTACTTCTCTTCAAGTGCATTTCGAATCCAATGATATTTGACATATATATGCTTTGACTTGAAATAAAAAGTTGTGTTCTTACACAAATGGATGACTCTCTGGTTGTCATAATTCACCGCATAGTTTTTATATTTCAACCTTAATTCTTATAAGATTTATTTCATCCATAATATTTCTTTGCAAACCTTTATAGTGGCAATATATTCTACCTCTATGGTAGAGAGAGCAATACACTTTTATAATCTGAATTGCCACGACATAGCTCCCCGTACAAAATAACTATAAAACCTAATGTAGATTTCTCTATATCTATATCTCTTGTCATATCTGCATCTATATAACTTGTCAACATAGATGGTCCATCTCCAAAGCTTAAAAAAACCTTAGACCTCCCTCTGAGATGTCTAAAGATCCACTTCACTATTTCCTAGTGCTTTTTGCTTGGATTTGCAATAAATCTACTAGTAACACCCACTGCTAGTAATATCTCAGAGATAGTATACCGGGCATGGTGCTGTCAAGCTCATACAGTTTCTACTTGAGTCTCGCTCTAATCAAATTCTCCCAGAGAACTATTTCTCTCTCAATCCGAATGACCCTAGCCAAGGATTTGTCTAAACAAGAACACATGAGATATTCCTCTCATGACACCGAGAGTAGATGATTCTCTATCGATACTCAATAGTCCTCGTAAGGTTGGCTACCACTCCCGATGACCGGCTATATTAGATCTAGAACCTCTAGACCTATAAGTTTGGTATCAAAGAGTGGAGTACTTATATAGGACCTATAAGTCTAATGACCAAATACACCACTATGACTACAGAATTATTGTCTAATAATAAGGCATCATCAATCATCTAGCATTCCATAAGTGGATCAATTAGTGAACTCATTCTCTAATGAGCACTTGTACTGTATCCCAAGTGTCCCCACACGAGCAGCTATAAAACCAACTACATCCATAATATAGATAGGTATACAACACACTAGTCTATCCGGTTATCTCAATGTCCCTCTCGAGTAACCTATGATTGAGATTATTTAAGATATGTGTTTAAAGGCAAATCAGTCTCATTATCGTGATGTCATCACGATCCGATTCCAATTGCACAGACCTATGGACATCACAATATATTTAAGCAATATGCAATATATGCTAAGATCAAGAGCAACACTAAGATGGGGGGGGGTGAATTAATGCAGCAGTAAAATTAGATTGAGTCAAAAATCTTCATACGACAAAAAACGTATCAGAAATAGTTTAACTTTGAAAGCATACAAAAGCGTAGTGAAAGTAAGAATTCGGTTTGTAATAAAAGTAAATAGCAAGAAGTAAATACAAACCAGATTTTTAAAGTGGTTCAGTCGTCGTGACCTATATCCACTCCCGATTCCTCTTCCGTCGAGGCCACCAACTTCCACTACTAATTTTCTTTCAACGGGCGAAGATCAACTATCCTTTTACACCCCTCTTCTCCTATTCACGGGTTTAGGAGATAATCTTTTACAAGCACTCACTCCTCCCTAAATTGAATTATAAACTTAGAGCTAGAAAAGGAGATTTCTCAAGTGATTGTTATAGCGTTTTCCCACTATTAAGTTCTTTGTGCTTGTATATGTTAACCAGGGATGAGAGGGGTATTTATAGGTTCCAAATGGATTCAAAACTAGTCACATCCCGAGTCTTCCGGGTACTAGCAATACACCGCTACTATTGGGCAGTACCATCGCTTGCAGCACTAACATTGGGTAGTACCACCGCTTGGGAGACTATGTTTGGGCGGTTCCACTGTCTGACAATCTCAAAGGCTGAGTCTAGGCGGTACGACCACTTGACACAGTCTCGATGACACAAGACTGTGTCACCAATAATTCCATCTGTTGGGTCATTGTTTGGGCCTTCCACTTGGCCCAACATAACCCGAACTTGGGCTCAAATAGCCCCTAATTGAGTTGGCCCAATTCCAACTCAATTATACATAAAACATACTTCGATCTAGACAATTATTACAAAGCTTGAATCAAATATTATCTGACATGTCATTGGTTCATCGACGCTTCATCCGATTCTTCGACGCATCGTCCTTTCTTGCGGCGTATTGCCCAATCGGCCAGTTAACCTCTGAAACTCCGATTTTCTTGGCGTAATTTTCGCTCTTCTTGGCCCAATGCCCGAACCCATGGCTTGAAGCCTTTTGTTGATACGTCGACCGATCCTCTGGCTTGACATCCAATCTTTTGACATGTTCCACTCTAGCCCAACATGATTCTTCCTGCTTTAATTGTCTCTTCCTGATCGAAGCTTCTTGCGTCACTGAAAACGCAGATCAGATCATAAACATTATCAATTGGTTTCATCATCAAAATCTGATATTCAACAATCTCCCCCTTTTTTATGATGACAACCAATTGATGATGGAGTTAACTTTAACTCCCCCCTATCAATATATCATATTGATAGAACCTTGAATTCAAGTTGAATTCAAGTCAAAGCAATATTTCATCATGAATATATGTAACACATTATATGCATATCATTACATTGCATGCATCATTATCATAAGTTTTGCATGCGTCATCATAAATATTTTAAATCATCATGGTATCAAAGTATCAAAGTATATTTTAAATCATCATGATTCTCATATCATCATATCTTTTCCCCCTTTGTCATCAACAAAAAGGAGAAGTGCAACTATCATGTTTTTGATATATAATTTCAAATCATTGCATTATAAACATAATCTCAAGTTTTATCATCATGCAAGATAGTAATTTTCTTTCTTCTCGAGAAGTTTAATTTTTCGCTTCCTTTGCAAGTTAGCAAGTTATGCTTCTTGAGATTGCACTTTTGCTTCTCTTGAGATTGCAAGCTAGTAATTCTTGGTGATGTTCAAGATAGCAAATTCTTTCTTCTCTTTTGAGAAATGTAAGCTAGTAATTTTACTTCCTAGCAAGTTTTTCTCCTTGCAATTTGTAAGCTAACAAATTTAACAATTTTTACATCATTTTAGAATATGTAAGCTAGTAAATTTTATTCTCCCTTTGTCATTGTCAAATAGAAGGGAAGAATATAATATTATAATTATTTTCTCTTTACTTCAATCTTCAAATCATGACAAAGATAAATAACAAAGATGAAAAATCAAGTCATAAATGTCAAAAGACCATATATAATTTTTGACAAATTTCTTCTTTTGTAAATAGAAAGCATGATAGGAAATGAACTTAATTAAAAAAGAAGACTCAAGTTATAATTCCAAGAATTCACAAGAAAATTCATGATTCATTTGACAAAAAGATTGTTGATTCATGCATTTGAATAAATATTTTTAAACCAACATCACTTCAATTCATCATGCATAATTTTAAAATATAAAATGATACAAACACTCATTCAATTTGTCAAATCATCAAAATCCTTTTCAAGAGATTCAAAATGAAATGAAGAGATTTATTGATCTCTTGAAATGCTAGTGATTTCCTTTCTCCCCTTTGTCATTGTAAATAAGAAAGAAGAAGAGGGGAATAATATATAACAAAACTCAAGTAATAAATTATCAAGATGTCAAGTAGCATATCATGGTTTATTAGAATAAGTCTCTTTTTTAGTGAATAGCAAAAAGAATCATAGGAGAACAAGATCTCAATTCATACATATTAAATCTTAAATCATCAAAATCATTTTCATAATTCAAGAGATTCAAAATATAAATAGATTCATTAATCTCTTTTTGAAAAATCGATAAGATTGTGATAGAGAAATTTTCAATGATGTATTCTCATTTTTGTTGTTTCAATTCATGTGGTTGATTTCATACCAGCATGCCCAAATTTTTATTTTTTTTATTTTTATGTCAAAACCAAAACATGCATCATTGTTTAAAAGCAAAGTTCATCATCACAAAGATCATCATGCATAATTTCAAAATATAAACTCATTAAGCATGATTTCAAATCATCATTACATTATTTCATTAAGCATGATTTCATAAAGCATTTTTAATCAAAATCATTTTATTTATTGTAGTAATACATTTTCCTTCTTTGCATCAATAATTTAATCATATCATGAGATATACAAATCATAAATACAAAGGAATCAAAGATATAAGATCAAAAGTATAATACGTAATTCCAAAACATAAGATTTTAAATCATTATGCATTATTAAATCATCAAGTATAATTTCATAAAATATTTTTAAATAAAATTAAAAAGTAATACAAAAATCATTAATATACACAATATTGCTTCTTAAAAACATACATAAAATTAATCTTATTAGATTTACAAGCATTAGATCTAATATTTTGTTCCTTTATCATAAAACATATAATTTTCATGATCATTTTCAAAATCACTAGAAAGATAAGCATGGTCTCAATTTTCTATATATATTTAACAATTTATATATAATTTTTCTAACTTAATTTGAAAATGACTCATGAAATATATCAAGTAATTTTAAAATAAAGTAAATGGGTTTTGGTTACCTCATTGTCGAAAATCATTAAGACATAGTTTGTCACTTTGTCTTTGTTGGTTTGCTTCTCATCATCGGATGAGCTCGATTCGTCAAAAGCTACCTTGAATACTTTTTTCTTTTTTGGCAACTTCTTTATAAGTTCATTTTTATTTTTTAATTCTTATTTCATGAACTTTTTAAATTTTATAGTGAGAAGTTCAAAGTCATTATCATGACTTTGAGTTATCACTTAAGTGGTATACTATTATTCGAAGTGTCGAATCCTTCCTGTTATTTGGAATATTGTTCTCAAGTTCATTTTGTATCATACAACTCATTTAATAGGTTATTAAAGACCTGAGAAGTTCTTCAAGTGGAAAATAGTTTAAATCCTTGGCCTCTTGAATGTCCATTACTTTAGGGTCCCAACTCTTTGAAAGGGATCTCAATATTTTATTAACTGTTGGAAAATCTTGGGGGCGACATCACATGTGCAGCGGAAGAACAAGAAAACAAAATCCCCGATTCCCAAAGAGATGTTCGTCGTCGTGCGAAGATTGGTGCGCAAAATACGTGAAACATAAAACTGCGTATAGAGTAGGTTGTGTTACCTAGGGAGATCGTATATCCCTGTTTTCTTGCAGATCCTTAGGAGAGGGTGAAGGAGGTTAAGCGTCCTCCTCTCTAGCGGTGATCCACATAGCAGGGTTGCGACGACGCTCCTCAAAACTCCAGGCCTACTCTGAGGTGGAGAGGAAGAGGAGAATAGGAAAGGCAAGCAAAGGCTCTAGCCTATGAGGCTCTCAATCCCTCCTATTTATAGAGATCCCCTATCAAACCCTAATGGGTCCTCCCCTATTGGGTATTGGATCTGCATCCAATATGACAAGGGCTCCGTCGGATATCTCATATCTGAACCTCTACTCATCGCAATACCTACCATATGTGTGTGACCCTCTAGGCCCAATATCGAGCTGGCCGTGACTCATACCTGTCAGAACTCCTTCTAACTCAGTGAATTATTATCTCTGTAATAATTAACTTGACTCATCGACTACGGAAGTACTAGGCCACTACGCCGTAGTCCCCAAACGATACAGGGGAATCCAATCCATTGGACATGTCTGTCCTTAGTTACCGTGTACCTATAGTCCCTCATCCATCTAATATCCCAGAGATCGTATATCGAGCATGGTGTTGTCAGACCCATAAGGTTTCTACTCGAGTCTCACTCTAATCGGATTCTCCCGGAGAACTCTTTTTCTCTCAACCCGAATGATCCTAGCCAGGGATTTGTCTGAGCAAGAACACATGAGATATTCCTCTCATGACGCCGAGAGTGGATGATCCTCTATCGACACTCAATAGCCCTCGTAAGGTCGACTACCACTCCCAATGACCAGTTGTACTAGATCTGGGACAACCAAACCTATAAGTCTGGTATCAAAGAGTGGAGCACTCACACAGGACATCCTTAGTGTCTCAAGTCTAAGGACCAGATACACCACTAGGACTACGGAATCACTGTCTGACAATAAGGCATTATCAACCATCCAACATTCCATAAGCGGATCAATCAGTGAACTCATTCTCCAATGAGCACCTGTACTGTATCCCAAGTGTCCCTACACAAGCAGCTATGAGACCAGCTGCATCCATCATATGGACGGGTATACAGCACACCAGTCTATCCGGTTATCACGATGTCCCTCTCGAGTAACATATGACCGAGATTATTTAGGATATGTGTTTAAAGGTGAATCTATCTCATTATCGTGATCTTATCACGATCTCATTATCGTGATCTTATCACGATCTCATTATCGTGATCTTATCACGATCCGATTCCCATTGCACAAATCCAAGGACATCACAATATATATATGCACATATGCAATAGTTATCAAGTGATATACGCCAAAATATAATAAGCAAAAAGATTCTGTATCAAGTCACACGTGCCATCACTCACATGATTGGCTTGCTGGGCACCTATGAGTAGCAATCTCCCACTTAACCTAAAGTCAATTACCTATGTGTCTGATCCCCATCAGACCCTTGTGACGCTCAAAGACAATATGAGACAACGGCTTTGTCAGTGGATCTGCAATGTTATCTTCGGATGGAACTCTTTCCACTGCTACATCTCCTCGGGCTACGATCTCTCTGATAAACTGGAACCTCCTCAGAACATGCTTAGATTTCTGATGAGACCTAGGTTCCTTTGCTTGAGCAATCGCCCCGTTGTTATCACAATATAGGGAGATCGGCTCCAAGCTAACCAGCACGACTCCCAAATCTGTAATGAACTTCTTCAACCAGACTCCCTCCTTTACTACATCTGATGCAGCAATGTACTCCGCCTCTATGGTCGAGTCAGCAGTGGTATCTTGCTTGGAAATCTTCCAGCACACTGCTCCTCTATTCAAGGTGTACACATACCCTGAATTCGACTTGCTATCATCGACATCAGACTGAAAACTTGAGTCTGTGTAGCCTTCAACCTTAAGGCTATTACCTCCATATACTAGTAAAAGATCCTTAGTCCTTCTCAAGTACTTAGGATATACTTTACTGCTTTCCAGTGCTCCAAGCCTGGATCCGCCTGATACCTGCTCGTGACACTCAGAGCATGCATTATATTAGGCCTAGTACATAGCATGGCATACATGATAGACCCTATTGCTGAGGCATAAGGTATCATATTCATGTTCGCCCTTTCTTTTGGAGTCTTTGGGGACATACTCGTAGAAAGCGATATCCCATGTCTCATCGGTATGAGACCTCTCTTGGAATTTTCCATGTCAAAGCTTTTGACAATGGTTTCTATGTACTTGGACTGGGACAAGCCAAGCATCCTCTTGGATCTATCTCTATAGATTCTAAACCTCAAGATATAGGATGCTTCCCCTAAGTCCTTCATGGAGAAGTGTCTAGATAACCAAGCCTTTACTATGGATAGCATTCCTACGTCGTTCCCAATGATGAGGATGTCATCCACATATAACACCAAAAAGATGATAACGCTTCCACTTACCTTTCTGTACACACAAGGCTCATCTTCGTTCTTAACGAAGTCATAAGATTTGATTGCCTCATCAAATCTTATGTTCCAACTTCGGGAAGCTTGCTTTAGTCCATAAATGGATCTAAGCAACTTACACACCTTATCTGGGCAGTTCTTGGACACGAATCCCTTAGGTTGCATCATATACACCTCCTCCTCGAGGTTCCCATTGAGGAATGCGGTTTTCACATCCATCTGCCAGATCTCATAATCATAGTGTGCTGCAATCGTCAATAGAATTCGGATGGATTTTAGCATTGCTACGGGTGAGAAGGTTTCATGGTAGTCAACGCCTTACCTTTGACGATACCCCTTAGCCACTAGCCTTGCTTTATAGGTCTCTACCTTTCCATCTACTCCGATCTTTTTCTTAAAGATCCACTTGCAACCGATGGGTATAATACCTTCGGGCGCATCAACTAGGTTCCAAACCTTATTAGAGTACATAGAATCCATCTAAGAATTCATGGCATCTTGCCACTTCCCGGAGTCTATACTCATAATAGCCTCCTCGTGGGTCTGAGGATCAATATCCTCAACATCCTCTCCTCTAATATGTCCCACATATCTCTCAGGAGGATGGGATACTCTATCAGAACTGCGTAAAGTTAAAACTTGTGTATTAGATACCTGAACAGACTCGGGCTGTAGAGTGGTGCTTGAGCTTGGTTCTCCAACCTCGCTCAACTCTATCATTCTCCCACTGTCTCCGCCAAGAATGTGTTCCTTCTCAAGGAACACTGATCTCTTAGCTACAAAGATCTTTTAGTCCTCGAGATGATAGAAATAATACCCACAAGTTTCCTTGGGGTATCCCACAAATTTGCATCGCTCTGTCCTTGATTCTAACTTATCGGGGTTGTGTCTTTTAACGTGGGTAGGGCAGCCCCAAATCTTAACAACCTTAAGATCAGGCTTCTTCCCGTTCCATATCTCATATGGTGTAGACACTACCGACTTAGTTGGAACTCTATTCAGAAGGTAAGCTATGGTTTCTAGGGCATATCCCCATAATGAGATGGGTAGGTCAGCGAAACTCATCATGGACCGTACCACATCTAATAACGTACGATTTCTCCTTTCAGAGACACCATTGAGCTGAGGTGTATAAGGAGGTGTCCATTGGGATAATATCCTATGATCCTTGAGGAACTGAGTAAACTCTGTACTTAAGTACTCACCTCCTCGATCTGATCGAAGAGTTTTGATACTCTTTCTAGTCTGGTTCTCCACCTCATTCTTATACTCTCTGAATTTCTCAAAGGCTTCAGACTTGTACTTCATTAAGTACACATATCCATACCTTGAGAAATCATCAGTAAATGTAATGAAGTAGGAGTAACCTCCAACGGCATAAGTTGACATGGGTCCACATACATAACTATGTATGAGTTCCAACAACTCAGTGGCTCTCTCTCCAGTTCTATTAAATGGAGAGTTGGTCAGTTTTCCACGAATGCAAGGCTCACAAGTTGCATATGACACATAGTCGAATGGATCTAGATATCCATCATTTAACAACTTTTGAATTCTTCTTTCATGGATGGGACCTAGCCTACAATGCCACAGGTATTCACTGTTCAACTCATCTCATTTCCTTTTGGACACATTTACATTCATGATATGTGGAGTAGTGTCTAACATAAATAAACCATTATGCAATGTTCCTTTCGTGATGATCTTATCATCTAATAATATCGAACAACAATTGTTCTAAAAAATAAATTTATATCCACTAACTGTTAAACATGAAATGGAGATAATGTTTTTGATAATAGAAGGAACAAAATAACATGCATCTAATGCAATAAAAGCTCCACTAGGCAGATGTAGGGCGACATCGCCAACAGCTACTACAGCAACTTTTGCTCCATTACCTATCTTGAGGCCCATCTCGCCTCTCTCTAGTCTCCTAGGCCTTGCCAGAACCTGCAACGAATTACATATATGATAAGCACTACCGGTATCCAATACCCATGTGTTATCATAAGAGTCTGACAAATGGAGACTGATCATTAATGTACCTGAAGCTTCATCAAGCTTTTGTTTCGCCCTTTCTGCAAGGTACTTGTTACGGTAAGTAACTTTTTTAGCCGTGACCTGGGGGTCGACGCGGCTGGTTCAGGAGTCCGAACGACTAGGATCAGGCGAGGCTGCCAGGCTTGAGACCTCGGAACGGCCGATCACGGGGAATAGGGCCGGGATGCTCCGCGCTGCTGGGTCGGCTTTCCCCGAATACCTGCACAAAGGTCGGGTCGGCGATTCGGCCCGACCCCTCCAACGGTTAAGTTAGCGGTGTGGAGGGGAGTTTTAGGGGAAAATCCTGTGCTTGTCTGCTTACCTTGCCGGCTGGGAGCCCATGGGTATTTATATGTGAGGTCGATGTTACCTGACGCCACCCCGCCGGGGCAGAGCCGTACTCCTGATCGCGTCTGTTGCCGTTGTGGGTGTTGCGCGGTAAGGTCGAGTTGTAGGGTGTGGTAAGCCTTGGCCGACGCCTTCCCTTGCTCTGTCCGGTCGTACGGGGTTAGCAAGACGAGGCCGTGCGGGTACGGTCGGTGAGGGTGCGCGTTACGCTGGTATTAATGCTTGTCCCTTGGCGTGGTGCGCCGTTTGGGGCGGTTGTCATGGGGCAGTGTTACGTCAAATCCGGTGCGTCGTGTCCTATTCGTTTTTACCCCTATCATATTCCCCCCCCGGAAGGAGCTATGCGTCGGTTTTCGCATGCAGGGAGGGGCCCGAGGCATGGCTCCTGTCACCGGGTGACTCAGCCACGCGGGTCTAAGGGGCGAGTTGTCGGCGGGTCGGTCGGACAGGGCCAAACTTGATGATCATAGAGCCGAAAAGGGTCGGGTAGTATGATGCGATCGGGTTATAGTGCCGTCGTGGCCTCGGGAGGCGTGCGGCTTAGGGTCGAGGAGCACGGCGCAGACGGGTTACCGCACGGGCGTGGTCTCGGGAGGCGTGCAGCCGAGGGCCGAGGAGCACGGCGCAGGCAGGTCACCGCGCAGGCGTGGTCTCGGGAGGCGTGCAGCCGAGGGCCGAGGAGCACGGCGCAGGCGGGTTATCGCGCAGGCGTGGTCTTGGGAGGCGTGCAGCCTAGGCCTTGCTTTTGATTTTTGGCGGCGGTGGGAGCCGAAAAGTTACCGTATTTAATCCCGCCTCGAGAAAGGGCGGGTTGGCTCGTTGTTGAGGTCGAGGCGCCCGGCTGCTGCCGCTTCAGCGGGGTCGCCACGTCATACCTTCATTAAGGCGAAGGGCCTTTTGGTGTCTTCCGATGCGACGCGACGACTGGGCTCGTGCGTGGGTGAGCTGTTGTCCGTTCTTGGGAGGCGAAGGGGCCTTGATTCTGGCGGGACGTCACCCTTAAATAGCGGACGCCGAAGCTTGTCTCTATCTTTTGCTGCGACGTTTCCTCCTTCGAGCTCTGCCGTTGCCTCCCCGACTCTCTTCCCGGTCTCCTGCGTAGTCTTTTCCTCCTCCTAAGGTCAGTTGGGATGTCGTCCTCTTCTCCTCCTTTGTCCCTTTCGTCCTCTTCTTCTTCTTCTTCCTCTCCATCCCCTTCCCCCCCCCTATCCTCGGGGCTGGAGAGGGGAACCCCGCTTCGTCCCCCATCGAGTCTTCTGACGGAGAAGCAGCATGAGCCCTCGAGGCTCTGATGTGGCCACACGACCTGGACTCCGTCGTGAGCGGGTCTTTGCTGGAAGGACTCCGGGATTGTTATCATATCCCGGGGGACTGTATCCTCTGCGCCCCCGAGCCGGGGCAAAGGGCGTATGATCCCGTCCCGAAGGGCTTCGCCCTATCCCTTGACGCCCTGGAAGCGGGTTTGCGCTTTCCTCTCCATCCACTCATCGTATCTTGCCTGTCCTTTTGGCGGATCTCGCCGTCTCAGGTGACGCCGAACTCCTGGCGTTACCTAGTGGCATTCCTAGGGGAATGTCATTATGCCGGCATCACCCCTACCCTCAATCTCTTTCTCTCTTGTTACCGTCTTTGCAAGAGCTTGGGGGGCTACTTCCTGTCGGCCCGAACGGGCTTTCGCGTGGGGGGTGCCCCTTCCAACAACAAGGGATGGAAGGGGAGGTTTTTCTATATCAGCCGTGAGCAGGACTGGGGCTTCGGAGTCCGCTGGTCCGCGCGGGCGATCGATAACACCACCCCCTGCTTGGGCAATGCGGAGCGCCACGCTTTAGGGAGGCTGAGAGAGATCCTCCCTAAGTCGCAGGCTATCCGGGCCATGACCGAACAGTGGCTGGTCGAGGCGGGCCTTAGCCCGGTGCCTCTGGGTACGTTTAACGGTGCTTGGATTGGGGTTTTGGCGTGGCTGATTCTAGGTACTAACCCGTTCCATCTTTTGCAGAAATGGTGAAGCTCCGGTCGTTCCTGGAGGTTGAGGCGCCGCAACCTCTTCACCCCACTACGTCGGGCGACCCGGCACCTTCTCTCCCAACTCAGCCGGACGACCCGCAGCCCGGCACGGAGGTCGCCCCACTGGAGGTCGAGGCTGAGCGTCCTTCGAAGAGGGCGAAGACAACCCCGTCGAGGGACCCTAAGGCAGGCCCCCGTCGCGGCGGGGCCGGGTCTAGTCGGCGGTCATCGGGGAAGGGCCCGCGCCCTGTCTCCGTGCGCGACTGGAGACGGGGAGCCGTTTCTAACACGGCTGGCGAGCAAGATCCCACTTGCTGGGGCCGCCGAGCCCTTGGTGGCCCGTTGGGAAGGCCTGTCCCGAGGAGACAGGGTGTGGGCCGGTGGAGATCCCTCTGCGGCATTTCTCCGAGGCGCGCTTCACCCCGACATGGCTCGGGACCTGTACACCCACCCTTCGGATGTGCTGCTCAATAAGTCCGCCCAGTCTTTGGTCTGGGTACGTTTTCGCTTTCAGGGCTTGTCTTGTAACATCCCTGATTAGTCCCACATCGAAAGTGGGCAAGACTAAGATTGGCTTATAAGGGTCTGATGAGTGTACTACTATCAACTTCAGCTTAAGCATTTTGGTCAGTGGATTAGACCAAACGAAGTTGATAGGCTAGTTAGCTCATCAGGCTCGGGTTATAATATTTGGCCCGCTAATCCTGCCCACTTTCCCTCGGGTTATAATATTTATCTTAATCCTGCCCACTTTCGATGTGGGACTAATCAGGGGTGTTACAATCACCCCCACTCAAAGGCTTGACGTCCTCGTCAAGCCCTAACATAACCCAGATCAAACCCTAGCATAGTGCATGTGAGGCGTAGCCCAGTGGTGGCTTCACGCCGTACGAGTCCTCTGACTCCGTCTACGGGTAGCCCTTTCCTACTCAAGCCCCCTCACCATGCCCTTGTAGTGAGGCATCACTATACACTACAAAACCTTCTCCCCCTGAAGGAATCACCAAGATAGGAGCACTAGTTAATTTCTTCTTTAATTCTTGAAAACTTTGTTGACATTTATCATCCCACATGAATTTTATGTTCTTTTGTGTCAACTTGGTCAATGGTGCTGCTATTTTTTAAAAGCCTTCTACGAATCTTCTATAGTATCCAACCAAACCTAAAAAGCTTCTAATCTCTGAAACATTAGAAGGTTGCTTCCATTTTATCATGGCTTCAATCTTATGAGGGTCAACAGATATACCAGCACTTGAAATTACATGACCGAGAAACATAATTTCATTGAGCCAGAAGTTGCTCTTGCTTAGTTTGGCATATAGTCTCTCTTGCCTTAGGACTTCCAAAACTATCTTAAGATGGTGTTCATGCTCATAAGATTGAAGCCATGATAAAATGGAAGCAACCTTCTAATGTTTCAGAGATTAGAAGCTTTTTAGGTTTGGTTGGATACTATAGAAGATTCGTAGAAGGCTTTTAAAAAATAGCAGCACCATTGACCAAGTTGACACAAAAGAACATAAAATTCATGTGGGATGATAAATGTCAACAAAGTTTTCAAGAATTGAAGAAGAAATTAACTAGTGCTCCTATCTTGGTGATTCCTTCAGGGGGAGAAGGTTTTGTAGTGTATAGTGATGCCTCACTACAAGGGCTTGGTTGCGTTCTAATGCAAAACGAGAGGGTAGTTGCTTATGCATCGAGGCAATTAAAGCCTCATGAAAAGAACTATCCTACTCATGACTTAGAGCTAGCAGCTATCATTTTTGCACTGAAAATTTGGAGGCATTATCTATATGGACAGACTTTCGAAATCTTCACAGATCATAAGAGTCTCAAATATATTTTCACACAGAAAGATTTAAATATGAGACAAAGAAGGTGGTTGGACTTTCTAAAGGATTATGATTTTAATATCAACTACCATCCTGGGAAAGCTAATGTAGTTGCTGATGCCTTAAGCAGAAATACCTATAGTCTTGTAGCCTATATGAATATTCAAAGGAATTCTATGATAACGGAGTTAGCAGACTTAAAACTTAAACTTTTATCGGAGACAAATAAAGGTTTTCTTGTGTGTTTGATGGCACAATCATTTTTGGTGGAAAAGGTTAAAGAAGGTCAAAAGGAAGATACATATCTTCAAATAATAGTTAAGGAAATAGCTCAAGGTTCTAGACCTGGATTCCTCCAAGCCGAAGATGGTTCTATTACATTCCATAATCGACTTTGTGTTCCCGAAAGCCATCCAGTAAAGATGCAATTATTGGATGAGGCACATAGATCAAAATTTAACATCCATCCCGGGACTACTAAGATGTATCGAGATTTACGCCAAAACTATTGGTGGCGTGGTATGAAGAGAGATATAGCAGAATTTGTTTCTAAATGTTTGATATGCCAACAAGTGAAGATAGAACATTGAGTACCTATAGGAAAATTACAAAGGATTTTGATTCCTGAATGGAAGTGGGAGCAAGTCACTATGGATTTCGTGATAGGATTACCCAAGACTGTGAAAGGATATGACGAAATTTGGGTAATAGTAGACAGACTTACTAAATCTGCTCACTTCCTCCCTATTAACAAGAAGTATTCATTAGATAAACTAGCAAGCTTATATATTAAAGAAATTATTCGATATCATGGGGTGCCAGTTAGCATTATCTCAGATAGAGATCCAAAATTCACCTCTAAATTTTGGGGAAGTCTACAAAAATATTTGGGCACGCAGTTAAAGTTTAGTATAGCTTTTCACCCCCAAACTGATGGCCAATCTGAAAGGACAATACAAACTCTTGAAGACCTCTTAAGAGCATGTGCTTTGGACTTTGGTGGGAGTTGAGATATGCACTTGCATCTAATTGAGTTTTCTTATAATAATAGTTATCACTCTAGCATACAGATGGCTCCATTTGAAGCTCTTTATGGAAGAAAGTGCAGATCACCTGTATATTGGGATGAGGTGGGAGAACAGAAGCTTTTGGGGCCTCAATTAATTCAAAAAGATGCTGATAATATTCGAATTATATGCCAAAGATTATTAACAGCTCAAAGTCGTCAGAAAAGTTATGCAAATCGAAGACGAAGAGATCTAGAGTTCGAAATTGGTGAGCACGTCTTCTTAAAGGTGTCGCCAACCAATGGAGTTATGAGGTTTGGTCAAAGGGGAAAGTTAGCCCCAAGATTTATTAGCCCATTTGAGATCTTACAAAAGGTTGGGCCTGTAGCATACAGATTGGCATTGCCCCCGGCTTTGGCTAGCATCCATGATGTATTCCACGTGTCAATGCATCGAAGATATATCAGGGATCCATCACATGTCATATCTTACCAACCTCTACAATTACGAGATGATGCCACTTTTAGAGAACAACCAACCCAGATCTTGGAAAGAAAAGAACATGTTCTAAAGAACAAAATTATACCTTTGGTAAAGATTTGTTGGCAACACCATTCAAACCAAGAGGCAACATGGGAAAGAGAAGAAGATATGCGAGAGCAGTATCCTCATCTATTTTATTAAGGTAAGCTAAATTTGGGGACCAAATTTCCTATAGGAGGGGAGAAATATAATCACATCAAATATTTAAGTTAGGAATTGATTTTCTTTTCTTCCTTGTTATTATAATTTAAGGAAATCCTAATATACTTCCTTGTTTATTGATATGAATTAAGGAAATAACTAGTAAGTATTCCAAATATGATGATATCATATTTGGTAGTATATTAAATGGAAATAATTTATATTAAATAAATACGAAAATTAAAATTTATTTCCCTTAATAGAGGCTCACCTCCTCCTATTTAAAGGGGAGGGATCTCTCTCCTTCGTTCCTCACCTAGTCGAGCCTGGCAGCGGGAGGAACGAGGAGTTACACCCTGTTGACAAGAGAACGATGAGTTACACCCTGTTGACAAGAGGTAGGTTTTCCCTACCTTTCTTAAAAGTTTTAGCTTTTATTTTGATTCTTTAAATGTTGAAAGTTTTATAGTTTGAAAAATGTGTATCAATTCTTTAAATGTCAAATTTTTTTGTATTAAAGTAATCGGTTAAAGTTTTCAAAATATTCTTTGACCCATGATTAAGGTTTTTTATTGTAGAATTAAATATGTTAAAAAGGTATATGTTTTATATGATATATTTTTTGTATTACAGTTTATCTTTAATCTTATCTAGATTAAAATCTTGTTAGACTAAAATATGTTATCTAAAATCCCTTTTTGATATCCTTTGATCTGAAATTTAAAATATATTATTCTGAATGATTTAAAATATGACTAGAATATGTTGAAATTTTATGTGTTGAAAACATGATTTTTATTTGAATTTAGAAAGCTATTTCCTTGTGTTAAAACTTATCTCCTAGTCCCTCTTTTAATGTCTTATGATTTCTAGTCAAATTGAGAATGTTATTTCTTTGTATTAAAACTTTTCTCCTCATCTATCTTTTAATGCATTATTATGTTTTTATATATGTTGTTAATGGGTATATGCTATGACTAGTTCATGGGCCAAGGTTGGGCCAGTTTTATGTAATGCATGCTCAATCATGTATAATGCACATGACCAATAGATGGACTGGCTCAATCTAGCCCAATATTATTGTTGAACTTGAGCCCAAATATTGATTGAATTAAACTATACTTGATTAGTCTAGATCAATTCAGGGTGATTCCGAATTGATTGACTTATTCAAGTTAGTTTAACCTAAATTGAACTTAATCTAGTCTAAATTATACTAGTCTAGGGTGGTTCCAGACCAGTTAAATAAGGATTAGAGATCAGTTCAGTTCGGTTAGGCTCTAGTAAATCGAGTTCAATTGAATCGATTAAACTAGAGTTCAAGTCAATTGAGGGTTAATTTATATTATTTAATATTGATGATTTTTGAAAGAGATGTTTGAAATATGTTATTTCATCCCGAAATGGATATGACCAGTGTGAGATTATATTCCTGCCAAGAGCAGGTAGGGCGATTCCCTTCGGGGATTAGCGGGCCGTCAGACGTGGCGGCTGGACGGTTCCTCCATCCGCTGTTGGGAGGAACGTGTCCCCACTTTGGCGGGTGTGGGACACCACTCCATCCGCTGTTGGGAGTGTGATATGAGTTTGCCTCCATCCGCTGTTGGGAGAACACAAACTCATCCCGTAGGATAAAGCCTCTCCATCCGTTGTTGGGGGAGTGCTCCTTCGGGTACTTGATATACGCCAATGGGATGATTGATTGAATTTTGGTCATGTATTTATCTTGATTTGACTTTTGGGGTTCCTACTCAGCGTTGCTGAATTTTCTTTGCTTTTGATTTTCAGAGCAGCCTCCCTCTAGTACTAAATCGGATTCCAGTGGAGAGTGAACCTTCCTCTACCGCTAGGTAGAGCCACTTGGATGACTCTTGAAGTTAACTTTTCTATTTGTAATTTGATGAATAAATGAATTGTAATAAATGGTTATAGATGATGAATAAAGTGATGTTTATTTATTTGGCCTGTGTGAAAATATATGAAAAAAAAAAAAAATCCAGGATGTGACAATTTTTATGGTATCAGAGCATGGTCTAGGGCCTGTAGGTGTATTAGGTCCCTTGATTGACTTTAACCAATGATTGTCTTTAACCTATTATAAGAGTAATAGAGCCAATTCCAAAGATTAGTGGTTTTATCACTCGGGGTGCTCATGGTTGCAATGCTACTAGTGTACGCACTCGGAGAGGTGTTCATACAAATAATAAGTTGGAATCTCTTTGACAGTTGATCAGATATATAGAAACTGTGTTATTACTATTAAAGGTCATGATTTGCTAGTAGAACTTATTATACTAGAATTTCAAGATTTCGATGCTATCTTGGGTATGGACTGACTTTCAACATACCATGCAAGTGTCGATTGTTTCCGGAAGACTATTACTTTTTCACCCTTAGATCAACCATCTTTCAAGTTCATTGGGATTCAGGAAAAGTTCCCTTATATTATTTCAGCTTTGAGTGCTACACAATTATTACTCAAAGGATGTCAGGGATACTTGACCTTTATTTTTGGAGAAGAATCTAAGAAGCCAGTATTAAAGGACATCCCCATTGTACGGGATTTTCCAGATGTTTTTCCCGAAAATCTACTTGCACTACTACAAAATAGATAGATTGAATTTACAATTGATCTTACCTAGCACTGCACCTATTTCTAAACCTCCGTATAGAATGACACCAATTGAGTTGGAGGAGTTAAAGAAACAGATCCAAGAGCATTTGGATAAGGGTTTTATTCGATCCAGTGTATCACCTTGGGGTGCCCCTATTCTATTTGTGAAGAAGAAAGATGGATCTATGCGACTATGCATCGATTATAGACAACTCAATCAAGTGACCATAAAGAATAAATATCCCCTTCCCCGAATAGATGACCTATTTGATCAACTTCAAGGTACTCAGGTATACTCGAAAATTGATTTAAGATTTGGGTATCATCAACTAAAGATAAGGGAAGGAGACGTAAAAAAAAAAAAAAAAAAAAAAATTGCTTTTAGAACAAGATATGGTCATTATGAATTCTTAGTAATGCCTTTTGGACTCACAAATGCACCGACTGCCTTCATGGATCTTATGAATAGGGTGTTCCACCCTTATCTTGATAAATTTGTAATTGTGTTCATTGATGATATCTTGATCTACTCTAAAAGCATAGCAGAGCATGAACACCATCTTAAGATAGTTTTGGAAGTCCTAAGGCAAGAGAGACTATATGCCAAACTAAGCAAGAGCAACTTCTGGCTCAATGAAATTATGTTTCTCGGTCATGTAATTTCAAGTGCTGGTATATCTGTTGACCCTCATAAGATTGAAGCCATGATAAAATGGAAGCAACCTTCTAATGTTTCAGAGATTAGAAGCTTTTTAGGTTTGGTTGGATACTATAGAAGATTCGTAGAAGGCTTTTAAAAAATAGCAGCACCATTGACCAAGTTGACACAAAAGAACATAAAATTCATGTGGGATGATAAATGTCAACAAAGTTTTCAAGAATTGAAGAAGAAATTAACTAGTGCTCCTATCTTGGTGATTCCTTCAGGGGGAGAAGGTTTTGTAGTGTATAGTGATGCCTCACTACAAGGGCATGGTGAGGGGGCTTGAGTAGGAAAGGGCTACCCGTAGACGGAGTCAGAGGACTCGTCACGGCGTGAAGCCACCACTGGGCTACGCCTCACATGCACTATGCTAGGGTTTGATCTGGGTTATGTTAGGGCTTGACGAGGACGTCAAGCCTTTGAGTGGGGGTGATTGTAACACCCCTGATTAGTCCCACATCGAAAGTGGGCAGGATTAAGATTGACTTATAAGAGTCTGATGAGTGTACTACTGTTAACTTCAGCTTAAGTATTTTGGTCAGTGGTTTAGACCAAACGAAGTTGATAGGCCAGTTAGCCTATCAGGCCCGACTCATAATATTTGGTATCAGAGCCGACCTAGCATTTGGGCATGGTGAGGGGGCTCGAGTAGGAAAGGGCTACCCGTAGACGGAGTCAGAGGACTCGTCACGGCGTGGAGCCACCACTGGGCTACGGCTCACATGCACTATGCTAGGGTTTGATCTGGGTTATGTAGGGGCTTGACGAGGACGTCAAGCCTTTGAGTGGGGGGGTGATTGTAACACCCCTGATTAGTCCCACTTTCCCTCGGGTTATAATGACTCGGGCCTGATGGGCTAATGGCCTATCAACTTTGTTTGGTCTAATCCACTGACCAAAATGCTTAAGCTGAAGTTGATAGTAGTACACTCATCAGACTCTTATAAGTCAATCTTAATCCTGCCCACTTTCGATGTGGGACTAATCAGGGGTGTTACAATCACCCCCACTCAAAGGCTTGACATCCTCGTCAAGCCCCAACACAACCCAGATCAGGCCCTAGCATAGTGCATGTGAGGCGCAGCTCAGTGGTGGCTTCACGCCGTGACGAGTCCTCTGACTCCGTCTACGAGTAGCCCTTTCCTACTCGAGCCCCCTCACCATGCCCAAATGCTAGGTCGGCTCTGATACCAAATATAATGACTCGGGCCTGATGGGCTAATGGCCTATCAACTTTGTTTGGTCTAATCCACTGACCAAAATGCTTAAGCTGAAGTTGATAATAATACACTCATCAGACTCTTATAAGTCAATCTTAATCCTGCCCACTTTCGATGTGGGACTAATCAGGGGTGTTACATGTCTGTCCGGCGCTGGCCTTCTTGACCCGATCTTCCTCGTGTAGGGGCTCCATTATGCGACGGCCCTGATGGACAGGGTGCGTGACGCCGGCCGGGTCATCGGGGGTCTTGCCAACCGCAACGCCGAGCTCGTCCGCCAAGTCGAGGAGGTTCGATCCGGCTCTGGTCCGGAGGCCGTGGCGGCTGCCAAGCAGCGGGCGGCGGATTTGGAAGCGGAGGCTGCCCGCCTCCGATCGGAGCTCGAGGCCTCCAATAAGGCGAACGAGGGGCTCCAGAAGACAATAAGGGTAGAACGGACAGAGCTCCGCTTGACGAAAATGGAGGCGAGTTCCCTTAGCAAGAAGCTGGAGGAGGCGAGGGCCGAAGTGAAGTCGGCCTCGAAGGCGCTAGAGGAGGCGAAGGCCGAAGCGAAGTCAGCCTCGGAGGCGCTGGCGGAGGAGACCCGGCTTCGACCTGCGAGAGACAAGGAGCTCCTCGAGGCCTACAAGAAGTCGGAGGGGTTCGAGCTCGGGCTTACGCGGACGGGGCGGGTGTCTTTTGAGTATGGCTACCGTATCGCCACCTCCCGCTTCCGCGCCCGCCACCCTGGTCTTGAGGTAGAGGAGAACCCCTTCGCTCCTCACCCCGAGGACCGGGGGGTGGATATGCCCAAGGAGGTTCCCTTTGATGATCGCCTGGAGGAGCCTAGGCAATGAAGAAAAAACGTCCTGTATTTTATTTTGCCAGTCGGTCGATTTTTTTGTAAGTCGGGTCCTGTATTTTGTCTCGGTTTCTTAAAGGCTTTTTCCCTTCCATTTTATCAACTCCCTCCTCTCTTCCTAGGCGAAGGCTTCCGTCCTTTGGGAGAAAAACTTTTGAATGAAGAAGTTCCACCTCTTCAAACGAAAAGGTTTCTTCGCCTCAGGCGAAAAACTTCTTGAGGTTCCCGATGTTCCATGTTCTCGGTACACGAGAACCGTCCATCGATGTGAGTCGGTACGTACCCGGCCGGATCACCTCTATGACCCGATAAGGTCCTTCCCACTTGGGGGCTAGCTTCCCCCTGGCTCGGGCTGGGTTGCTGACCTCGGTCCTTCGGAGGACTAGGTCGTCTAACTTTATCGGTCGAGGTCGTACCTTCCTGTTGTAGACCCTCGCGACGGCTCTCTGGTAAGAAAGGGCCTTTAGGTGCGCGTCCGCGCGTCGCTCCTCGAGCATGTCGAGGCTAGCGCGAAGTCCTTCGTTCGAAACTTCTTCGACGAAGCTCCTCGTCCGGAGGGTGGAGATGGTTACCTTGGGCGGAAGGACAGCCTCGGTTCCGAACGTCAGGCTGTACGGGGATTCCCCAGTCGCGGTCTTGGGTGTGGTGCATAGTGACCATAGGACGCTAGGGAGTTCGTCGGCCCAGGTCGACCGGGCCGCGGACACCCTTCTTTTGAGTCCGTCCAGGATGGATCGGTTGGTCACCTCTGCCAGTCCGTTCGTCTGAGGGTGTGCTACTGAGCTGAACCTTAGTTGGATGCCATGACCTGCGCAGAACTCCCTGAACCTTCTGCTCGCGAACTGCGGTCCGTTATCCGTAATAATGGCCCTGGGCACCCCGAACCGAGTCACTATGTTTCTCCATACGAACTTCTCCATTTGGTGCTCCGTGATCGTCGCTAATGGCTCGGCCTCGACCCACTTTATGAAGTAATCTACCCCCACGATGATATATTTTCGTTGTCCCGAAGCCGGCAGGAAAGGGCCGAGGAGGTCTAACCCCCACTGCGCGAACGGCCATGCGCACGTGACGGGGTTGAGAGGGATAGCGGGCTGTCGGGGCGCGCAGGCGTGTTCTTGGCATGCACCGCAACGCTGAGCGTAAGCTTTTGCGTCCCGGCACATGCTCGGCCAATAGTACCCCTGGCGAAGCAATTTGTGCGCCAAGGTTCGCCCTCCGCTTGTTGAATCTCGGATTTTGATGATGAAGTCAATTGTCATTTGTTGTCTAATCTATGTGTTGAGATAAGTGTGCAGGATTAACTACGATGAAAGATAGACAAGCAGCAGGAGTTGCGCCGGAGTCAAGTTCATGATCACGTTGGGAGTTCGAGAGTTCGACGGAAGTTCGGACGGTCGTCGGAGGTTCTGCGAGAACAGATCCGAGAAGTCCAGAAGCTTGCCAAGCGAAGCTCGTCGGAACTTGCCAAATGGATCGTCGCAAAGTCCAGGAGTTTGCCGGAAGTCCGCAGGAGCATCACCGAGGGTTCATCGGATGATCGACGGAAGTTCGCCGGAAACTCGCCGGAAGGAGCGATTGACGCACCGAAGCAAAGCTGCAGAAGTTGTCTTAGATTTAATCATAGTTAGCACGTTGATTAAGTTGGAAAATGGGAGATGATCCCATTGGCTTAATCTTGGGGCAATTGGGCCCCTGAAAGACTGAAATTGGGCCGAATGGAATGAACCATTCGGACCCTGATTGCACCAGGAGGTGCAACCGCCCAGGCCAGGAGGTGGCACCGCCTGGGCTAGGCCTTCCAGCGAGACTGGGCGGTGCAACCTCCCCAGCCGGGAGGTGGCACCGCTTGAGCTCAGTCTTCGAGCAAGACTGGGCGGTGCAACCTCCCTGGCAGAGAGGTGGCACCGCCTGAGCTCAGTCTTCGAGCAAGACTGGGCGGTGCAACCTCCCTGGCAGAGAGGTGGCACCGCCTGAGCTCAATCTTCGAGCAAGACTGGGCGGTGCAACCTCCCTGGCAGAGAGGTGGCACCGCCTGAGCTCGGTCTTCGAGCTCTGCCAGGCGGTGCAACCTCTCCAGTCAAGAGGTGCAACCGCCTGATCCCAGAATTCCGGGATTTGATTGTTTTGAGCTCCAAATTTGAATTGGGTTGGGGCCTATAAATTCCCCACCCATTCAGCACTGAAAAGATACAGAACTACACTGAAATCTTGATCTTTTCTGTGATTCTAAGAGCTCAAAAGTGTTGTAAAGCCTTTAAGTCTCCTCCTTCTGTTCTTCAAGTTTTCAGTTGTAAAGTGAGGAGAGAAAGGTTTATAAAGGTTGTCTCCTGAGCCTGTCAAAAGGAGAGAAACTGTAAAAGGGAAGTTTGGCCTTCGCCTATTGAAGGAAGGCCCCTAGTTGACGTCGGCGACCTCGTCGATGGAGGAAGCCAAAAGTGGAGTAGGTCAAGGCTGACCGAACCACTCTAAATCTCTGGTTTGCGTTTATTTTTGAGCACTTTATCATTACTGCAAACCTCCTTCATTACTACTGCTCTCTGCGCTTTCACGAACAAGTTCTAAGTGCTGTTCTTCCGAATCTGCATTCAGACGTAAATTCGTATTTTCGTACATTACAGTTTACGTTTACGTTTGATTCTGCAGAACTGTCTTCCGTGCTTTTACGAACGAGTTTCTTTGCATTTTACACTTACATTTTGATCCTAGTGATAACTGCAAACTGTCCTCTGCAATTTTACGAACGAGTTTCAACATTTAGACGTAAAACTGCATTTAGACGTAAATCGGCTTTCCTCGCACAATCATCAGATCTCAGTTCACGTTTACGTCTTGATTTCAACTGCATACTGCCTTCTGCGAGTATACAAACGAGTCTCAAAGTTCAGACGCAAATCTGCGTTTAAGACGTAAATCTGCGTTTAGACGTAAATCTGCGTCTAGACGTAAATCTGCGTTTAGATGTAAATCTGTTTTTTTTTTGCAGATTACTTTTTGAGCTGTACAACAGCAGCACATTGTCTTTATACTTCTGCTTAAACTGCTCCTAGATGCAAACTGTGTTTAGACGCAATCTGCGTTTAGACGCAATCTGCGCTTAGACGCAATCTGCGCTAAGACGCAAACTGTGCTTAGACGCAATCTGAGTTTAGACGCAATCTGCATTTAGACGCAAACCGCGTTTAGATGCTAACTATGTTTAAACGTAAACTGCACTTAATCATAAGTAATCTTAGAATCGGCTTTTGCGTCAAAATAGTCTTTATCGAACGAACGCAGCTTTTGGTTTTAATCGCTGAAAAATATCCGCTGCACTAATTCACCCCCCCCCCCCCCCCCCCCTCTTAGTGCTCTCGATCCTAACAATTGGTATCAGAGCCCGGTTAACTCTCAAAAGGATTAAAACCCAAGAGAGATGGCTTACGCCGGAAACCAAGAGGGCCATTCCATTACACGTCCACCCATGTTTAATGGGACGGACTACACCTATTGGAAGACCCGAATGAGAATCTTTCTTATTTCTATGGACATTGATCTTTGGAATCTTGTCGAGAATGGTTTTTCAAAGTCTTCTCTTCCAATGATCGATTGGAATGATTTGGAGAAGAAGGCTTTCGCTCTTAATGCAAAGGCTATGAATGCCTTATTTTGTGCACTTGATAAAAACGAGTTTAACCGTGTTTCAACTTGTGAAACTGCGTTTGATATTTGGCACACGCTCGAAGTGACCCATGAGGGCACAAGTAGAGTAAAAGAGTCAAAAATCAATTTGCTGTTACATTCTTTCGAACTTTTTCGGATGAAACCGAGTGAAACCATTGGCGACATGTTTACCCGTTTCACGGATGTCGTCAACGGTCTAAAAGGACTCGGAAAGAGCTTTTCGGATTTTGAGCTTGTTAATAAGATACTAAGATCCCTTCCTAAGAGTTGGGATCCTAAAGTCACCGCTATTCAAGAGGCAAAAGATCTGCGAAATTTCCCTCTTGAAGAACTAATCGGGTCATTAATGACTTACGAAATGACTTGTAAAGCTCATGAAGAGCAAGAAGACATCCTTCCAAAGAACAGGAAGGATATGGCACTCAAAACTTCAGAATGCCACTTGAGAGAAAACTCAAGTGATGAGGACTGTGATGATGACTTGGCACTTCTAACAAGAAAGTTTAAAAAGTTCTTTAAAAGAAACAAGTTTAAAAATGACGTAAAAAATAAACTTGAACCCAAAAAGGACCAAGTAATCTGCTATGAATGCAAAAAACCGGGACACTACAAGAGTGATTGTCCCCAAGTCAATAAAAGAACAACAAAGAAGAAGGCGCTCCAAGCAACATGGGATGATTCGAGCACATCTGAGGAAGAGGAGTCCAACACCGAGCAAGTTGCTCATTACGCCTTAATGGCCATCGAAGATGAGGTAACAAATTCAATAGATGCTGATTTATCTTTCGATGAATTATTAAATGCTTTCAATGACTTATTTGACGAATGCAAGAGTATAAGTAGAAAATATAAATTGCTGAAAAAGATGCATGATAGTCTTACGTGTGAGTTTGATAAGTTAAAAGTCGAACATCATGATAGTTTAAATTCATGTATCAAATGTCATGATTTAGAAACTTTGCAAAAAGAAAACCTGCTACTCAAGGACACCTTGAAGAAATTCGAGGTTGGTAGCAAGTCATTAAACATGATCCTTGCAAACAAGGGTCACATTCCAAAAAGGAGCGGAATTGGATTTGTGAGAAGTCCTCACCAAAATCCAACCACCTTCATAAAAGACTCCATCTTACATGTTCAACACCAAACCAAGTGCAACTTTTGTAGCAAATCTGGACACAAGACACATTGTTGTCCATTCAAGAAAATAAGTCCAAACAAACTAATCTGGGTTCCTAAAGGAACCATGATAAACTCTATGCAACATGATAGAAAATGTAGATCTATTTATGAGGCACCCAAAAGCAAATGGGTACCTAAACATCATCCTTTCTTGTAGAAAACTAAACCATCGCAAGCTAGGAGCAAGAGATGGTACCTTGATAGTGGATGCTCAAGGCATATGACCGGAGATCCATCTCAATTCTCTAAGCTCACTAGCATAGACGAAGGATATGTCACCTTCGGAGACAACAACAAGGGTAAAATCATTGGCAAAGGAACCATAGGTAACAAATCCAACTTCTCTATTGAAGATGTTTTACTAGTTGATGGTTTAAAACATAACCTCTTGAGCATTAGTCAATTATGTGATAAAGGATATATTATAAGATTTGAATCTAATGCTTGCATCATTGAAAAACCACACAAAAATATATCTATGATTGCATTAAAACAAAATAACGTATACACTATTGACATCAATGACTTATGTGATGAAATGTGTTTTGCCGTTATGAATGATGATGCTTGGCTATGGCATAGAAGATTAGGTCATGCTAGCATGAAACTAATCACTCAAGTATCATCTAGAGAACTTGTAAGAGGAATTCCTCATATCAAGTTCATCAAAGATAATGTATGTGATGCTTGCCAATTAGGTAAGCAAATTAAGGGTAGCTTCAAAGCTAAGAATCAAATAAGCACCTCTAGGCCCTTACAATTGATCCATATGGACTTGTTCGGACCAATCTCTATATCGAGTCTAGGAGGTAGCAAATACGCCTTTGTCATTGTTGATGACTATAGCAGATATACATGGACCTACTTCTTAAAACAGAAAAATGAATGCTTTAGATATTTTACCAAGTTTTGTAAACTTGTTCAAAATGAGAAAGGATCTATGATTTCGTCAATTAGAAGTGATCATGGTGGAGAATTTCAAAACCATGATTTTCAAGAATTCTGTGAACTCAACGGATACAACCATAATTTCTCGACTCCAAGAAATCCTCAACAAAATGGGGTAGTAGAAAGAAAAAATCGAAATTTACAAGAAATGGCAAGAACCATGTTGAATGAACATAGCCTACCCAAATATTTTTGGGCCGAAGTTGTAAACACTGCATGCTATATTTTAAATAGAATCCTAGTAAGACCCTTACTCACCAAAACTCCATATGAGTTATGGAATAACAAAAAACCCAATGTCTCATATTTTAAAGTCTTTGGGTGTAAGTGTTTTATCTTGAATGAAAAAGATAACTTAGGAAAATTCGATGCTAAATCTGATGAAGGAATCTTTCTTGGTTATTCTTCGGTTTCTAAAGCTTTTCGCATTTTCAATAAAAGAACCTTAATTATTGAAGAATCCATCCATGTTGTTTTCAATGAGATTTCAGAAATTAAGAAAAATGATCTTGATGATGATATTAATTTTGATTCCTTGAATATAAACGAAACCCCGTCTCCAACTAGCAACTTGGATGCATCCACTTCCGAAACATCCTTACCCAAGGATTGGAAGTATGTAGATGCTCATCCTAAGGAGCTAATCCTAGGAGACACATCAAAGGGGGTTCAAACACGATCTTCTTTTAAAAACTTTTGTGCCAACGCCGCCTTTCTCTCCCAAATTGAACCCAAATGTGTTGATGAGGCCATGAAAGATGATTCATGGATTATCGCAATGCAAGATGAATTAAATCAATTTGAGAGAAATAAGGTGTGGACGCTTGTTCCTAGGCCAAATGACCATTTAGTTATTGGTACTAAATGGGTCTTTAGAAACAAGCAAGATGAAAATGGTATCGTGGTTAGAAACAAGGCTAGATTAGTGGCCAAAGGTTTCAACCAAGAAGAAGGTATCGATTACGAAGAAACCTTCGCACCTGTGGCTCGATTGGAAGCCATAAGGATGCTCCTTGCCTATGCTAGTTGTAATAATTTTAAGTTATTTCAAATGGATGTTAAAAGCGCTTTTCTAAATGGTTTTATTTCCGAAGAAGTTTATGTTGAACAACCTCCTGGATTTGAAAATAATAGCCTCCCTAATCATGTGTTTAGATTAACTAAAGCTCTCTATGGTTTAAAACAAGCCCCAAGGGCTTGGTATGAGAGACTTAGTTCTTTTCTCATTGAAAATAATTTCATAAAAGGCAAGGTTGATACTACATTGTTTATCAAGAATTTTGAAAATAATTTTCTCATTGTTCAGATTTATGTTGATGATATCATCTTTGGCTCTACAAATGAATCTCTTTGTGAATCTTTTGCTAAAACTATGAGTCTTGAATTCGAAATGAGCTTAATAGGAGAATTAACATTCTTCTTAGGTTTACAAGTCAAACAACTAAGCAATGACATCTTTATTAGTCAAACTAAATATGCCATGAATTTATTAAAAAGGTTTAACATGAACAACTCAAAGGCTAGTAACACTCCTATGAGCACCTCCACTAAGTTAGAAATTGATGAAAGTGGAGAAAGCTTTGATCAAAAAACTTATAGGAGTATGATAGGAAGTTTACTTTACCTCACTGCAACCAGACCAGACATCATGTTCAGTGTAGGACTTTGTGCTAGATTTCAATCAAACCCTAAGATATCTCATCTCAAAGCAGTTAAAAGAATATTTAGATATCTTAATGGTACCACAAATCTAGGATTATGGTACCCAAAATCAGAGAATTTTGAGTTAATTGCTTATGCTGATGCTGACTTTGCTGGCTGTAGATTAGATAGAAAAAGCACATCAGGATCATGTCAATTTTTAGGACATGCCCTTGTTTCCTGGTCATCAAAGAAACAAAACTCGGTTGCACTATCAACAACCGAAGCTGAATATATTGCAGCAAGTGCATGCTGTGCACAAGTTGTATGGATGAAAAATACCTTAGAAGATTATAAAGTTCATCTCAAAAATATTCCAATTAAATGTGATAACACAAGTGCAATATGCTTAACCAAGAATCCTATACAACACTCAAGAACGAAACATATTGATATTAGACATCACTTTATACGAGATCATGTCACCAATCATGACGTAACCATCGAGTTCATTGATACTAAACATCAACTAGCTGACATTTTTACAAAACCTCTAAGTGAAGAACAATTTGATTTCATTAGAAGAGAATTAGGAATGTTGATGTGTCCGAATAGATAAATTTGTTAAAATAATTTTCTTTTGGACTATATTGTATGATCAAATCACTTGATTTCCATGATTATATGTGAAAATCTGCAACAAAATCTTATCCGAATGCATCTTATTTATGAAACAGATTTTCTCGTACACCTTCATGAAAATTGAGTTTCTGAAATAGATTTGATGAAGTGATTCATGTGTATGTATTCCATCCTGGGAAATCTTTACAATGGATTATAACACAAAGGGGAAGAAGTATTTAAAGCAATCTATGTAAAATTCCTCTATAAGCTTGCTATTATTATTTTCTGGTATCATAGTTACTATGCTTTTTGTTGATGACAAAGGGGGAGATATATATGAATTGATAAACACTGCCATGATTAGAAATACTATGAATGATGCTATAAACACTGCTATGATTATGCCATCCTTGCATCATCAAGAGAAATATGAACATGTGCTAAAGTTTGCATTATGCCCTGAGTTGATATCTTATCATGTGAAGCAAATGCAAAACTTGCTAGAATATTTCAAATGTGTGCATCATGTAATAAGTTTCACAGCTTTATATGATAATGTTCAAACTACATGATGAATAGTTACAAACACAATCATACAAACTTGATGATGTATGTCAAGCCCTGACATCATCTTTGAAGAGATACATCATGATGAGTATCATGATGGGAGTATTGATAAGTTTAACTGATCTAACTTATCAATACGTCACTTGAATTCTTAGGTCTTGAATTCAAGGTTGACTTATCTCAACTATGGCATATAGACAGGGGCAGTTAAGGATAACTCCATTATCAATTGATTGTCATCATCAAAAAGGGGGAGATTGTTGAATCTCGGATTTTGATGATGAAGTTAATTGTCATTTGTTGTCTAATCTATGTGTTGAGATAAGTGTGCAGGATTAACTACGATGAAAGATAGACAAGCAGCAGGAGTTGTGCCGGAGTCAAGTTCATGATCACGTTGGGAGTTCGAGAGTTCGATGGAAGTTCGGACGGTCGTCGGAGGTTCTGCGAGAACAGATCCGAGAAGTCCAGAAGCTTGCCAAGCGAAGCTCGTCGAAACTTGCCAAATGGATCGTCGCAAAGTCCAGGAGTTTGCCGGAAGTCCGCAGGAGCATCACCGAGGGTTCATCGGATGATCGACGGAAGTTCGCCGGAAACTCGCCGGAAGGAGCGATTGACGCACCGAAGCAAAGCTGTAGAAGTTGTCTTAGATTTAATCGTAGTCCAGGAGTTTGCCGGAAGTCCGCAGGAGCATCACCGAGGGTTCATCGGATGATCGACGGAAGTTCGCCGGAAACTCGCCGGAAGGAGCGATTGACGCACCGAAGCAAAGCTGCAGAAGTTGTCTTAGATTTAATCGTAGTTAGCACGTTGATTAAGTTGGAAAATGGGAGGTGATCCCATTGGCTTAATCTTGGGGCAATTGGGCCCCTAAAAGACTGAAATTGGGCCGAATGGAATGAACCATTCGGACCCTGATTGCACCAGGAGGTGCAACCGCCCAGGCCAGGAGGTGGCACCGCCTGGGCTAGGCCTTCCAGCGAGACTGGGCGGTGCAACCTCCCCAGCCGGGAGGTGGCACCGCCTGAGCTCAGTCTTCGAGCAAGACTGGGCGGTGCAACCTCCCTGGCAGAGAGGTGGCACCGCCTGAGCTCAGTCTTCGAGCAAGACTGGGCGGTGCAACCTCCCTGGCAGAGAGGTGGCACCGCCTGAGCTCGGTCTTCGAGCTCTGCCAGGCGGTGCAAACTCTCCAGTCAAGAGGTGCAACCGCCTGATCCCAGAATTCCGGGATTTGATTGTTTTGAGCTCCAAATTTGAATTGGGTTGGGGCCTATAAATTCCCCACCCATTCAGCACTGAAAAGATACAGACCTACACCGAAATCTTGATCTTTTTTGTGATTCTAAGAGCTCAAAAGTGTTGTAAAGCCTTTAAGTCTCCTCCTTCTGTTCTTCAAGTTTTCAGTTGTAAAGTGAGGAGAGAAAGGTCTGTAAAGGTTGTCTCCTGAGCCTGTCAAAAGGAGAGAAACTGTAAAAGGGAAGTTTGGCCTTCGCCTATTGAAGGAAGGCCCCTAGTTGACGTCGGCGACCTCGTCGGTGGAGGAAGCCAAAAGTGGAGTAGGTCAAGGCTGACCGAACCACTCTAAATCTCTGGTTTGCGTTTATTTTTTAGCACTTTATCATTACTGCAAACCTCCTTCATTACTACTGCTCTCTGCGCTTTCACGAACAAGTTCTAAGTGCTGTTCTTCCGAATCTGCATTCAGACGTAAATTCGTATTTTCGTACATTACAGTTTACGTTTACGTTTGATTCTGCAGAACTGTCTTCCGTGCTTTTACGAACGAGTTTCTTTGCAGTTTACACTTACATTTTGATCCTAGTGATAACTGCAAACTGTCCTCTGCAATTTTACGAACGAGTTTCAACATTTAGACGTAAAACTGCATTTAGACGTAAATCGGCTTTCCTCGCACAATCATCAGATCTCAGTTCACGTTTACGTCTTGATTTCAACTGCATACTGCCTTCTGCGAGTATACAAATGAGTTTCAAAGTTCAGACGCAAATCTGCGTTTAAGACGTAAATCTGCGTTTAGACGTAAATCTGCGTCTAGACGTAAATCTGCGTTTAGACGTAAATCTATTTTTTTTTTTCAGATTACTTTTTGAGCTGTACAACAGCAGCACATTGTCTTTATACTTCTGCTTAAACTGCTCCTAGACGCAAACTGTGTTTAGACGCAATCTGCACTTAGACGCAATCTGCGTTTAGACGCAATCTGCGCTTAGACGCAATCTGCGCTAAGACGCAAACTGTGCTTAGACGCAATCTGAGTTTAGACGCAATCTGCATTTAGACGCAAACCGCGTTTAGACGCTAACTGTGTTTAAACGTAAACTGCACTTAATCATAAGTAATCTTAGAATCGGCTTTTGCATCAAAATAGTCTTTATCGAACGAACGCAGCTTTTGGTTTTAATCGCTGAAAAATATCCACTGCACTAATTCACCCCCCCCCCTCTTAGTGCTCTCGATCCTAACACCGCTGTGCTCTCCGCAGACCCCTTCGTGGACTTCAGCCAGGACCGTCTGGGCCTCCTCCGGCTCTAGGCACCGTAAGAGGGGATAGGTGAAGGACCGCCTATAAAGCCGGCCACCCTCTTCGGCGTACCACGCGTGCGTACGGCGCAGCCGTCGAGCCGCTACCTCGTCGCGGGGAAGGATCCCATCCCGCTTGAAACGCAGCAGCTCCTGTACCCGCGTGATTGGGGCATTTCCGGGGGCCGTAATCGCTATTTCGATGGCGCGGGCAGGAAGCTCCTCGATCTCTGGGCGTGTTTTGCAGGTGGGTTTCGACGCCAGCTTGGCCAATGCGTCGGCCCGCTCGTTCTCCCCCCTTGGGACATTGGATAATGTGAAATAAGGGAACTTAGCAATCAGGTCCCTCACTTGTGCCAGGTATTTCGCCATGGTTGGGTCCCGAGCCTCATATGCGCCGCTGAGCTATTCGGCCACCAGCTGCGAGTCCGTGAGGACGTGTACAGTGGTCACCTGCATCTCGAGGGCCAGCCTGAGTCCTGCCAGGAGCGCTTCGTATTCCGCCTCGTTGTTAGTGGCCTTGAACCCGAAGCGGAGGGAGCGCTCGAACGAGTGGCCGTCGGGGGCGAGGAGGACCAGTCCCGCGCCGGCGCCCTTTGAGTTGGATGAGCCGTCCACGTGTAGGATCCAAGCTTCGGGAGGCTGCTCTAGATCCTCGCCCATCACCTGGGTTAGCTCTGCGATGAAGTCGGCCACCGCCTGTGCTTTGATGGTGGTCCTGGGCACGTATCTTATATCATACTCGCCTAGCTCTACTGCCCACTTGAGAAGCCGACCTGCAACATCGAATTTAGATAAAACCTGCCGCAGGGGTTGGTCGGTGATGACCTCAACTGGGTGCGCCTGGAAGTAGGGACGCAACTTCCGAGCCGACAGCACCAGGGCGAGCGCGAGTTTCTCTATCGGCGGGTAGCGCCCCTCGGGTCCGCTCAGGATGTGGCTAACGTAGTAGATCGGAAGCTGTTTGCCCGAGCTTTCTTTGATCAGGACGGAACTGACTGCATGGGGCGAGGCCGCCAGATAGAGGCCCAGCTTTTCGCCGGGAGAAACAGAGGCGAGCCGGGGGAGGTCCGCCAGGCGCTGCTTTACCTGTTTGAAGGCTTCTTTGCACTCCGTTGTCCATCGGAAGTTTTTCGGGTCCTTGAGCGCCCTGAAGAAGGGGAGGCAGTGATCTCCCAACCGGGCAAGGAATCGGGATATGGAAACAATCCTTCCGTTCAGTCGTTGCAGGTCTTTGATCGTCCGGGGCGACTGCATGTTGATGATCGCTTGGACTTTCTCTGGGTTGGCGTCAATTCCCCTTTCATGTATAATGAACCCGAGGAATTTCCCGGAGGTGACCCCGAAGGGCATTTTGTGGGGTTGAGCCGCATGCCGAACTTACGTAGTGTGTCGAACGCCTCGGCCAGGTCGGCAATATGTGCTTCGGTCTTTTGGCTTTTTACGATCATGTCGTCCACGTATACTTCCATGTTCCTTCCGATCTGATGCGCGAACATTTTGTTCACCGTCCTCTGGTACGTGGCCCCGGCGTTCTTCAACCCGAACGGCATGACCTTATAGAAGTACACCCCCCGGTCGGTGAGGAAGGCCGTGTGCTTGCTGTCCTCGGGCGCCATCCTGATCTGGTTATATCCTGAATAGGCGTCCATGAAAGAGAGGCGCGCGTGTCCTGCTGTTGCATCGACCAACTGGTCGATTCTTGGGAGGGGGTAACAATCTTTTGGGCATGCATTGTTGAGACTGGTGTAGTCAACGCACATCCTCCAGCTTCCATTGTGTTTTTTCACGAGGACTACATTGGACAGCCATTGAGGATACTTGGTTTCCTCTATGAAGCCTGCTGCTAAGAGATGGGTCACCTCCTCTTGTATAGCCTGCTGCCGATCAGGGGCCTGCCGTCTGGGTCTTTGTTTTACCGGGCGAGCGTCAGGTGGGATGTTAAGGTGGTGCTGCGCCACCCCTGGGTCGACGCCCGTCATATCAGACGGGGACCAGGCGAAGATGTCGGCGTTTTCCCATAGGAGTCCGACGAGCTGCTCTTGTTCCCGCTCGGGTAGCTCCGATCCTACCCTGACCGTCCGGTCGGGTCGGGCTTCTTGTAATGGTACATCAATGGTGGGCCCCTTCGGCTCGGGATGAGGGGTCGGTCTTTTTGTCTCCCGCGGGTCCTCCAGCGGTGGCTCGACTCGGGTCCTCTTGTGTAGTGAAACGGCGGTTAGGTAGCACCGTCTGGACTCACGGGGGCTCCCGATGACTTCTCCGACCCCTGCGTGAGTCGGGAATTTAATGGTTTGGTAGTAGGTCGAGACAAAGGCTCTGGTTTTATTGAGGGTCGGCCGTCCCAGTATGGCATTGTAGGCCGTAGGAAGGTCGACCACCAAAAAGGCGGTCATCACCGTTTTTGACCTCGGCGGGACGCCCAGGGTTAAGGGCAAAGTGATGGCCCCCAAAGGTGATATTGATTCTCCCGTGAACCCGGTGAGCGTTGAACCGATCGGGCGCATGCTTTCCTTGGCTAAGCCGAGCTTCTGGAAGGCATCAAAGTAAAGTATGTCGGCCGAGCTTCCCGTGTCGACCATGATCCTTCTTACCTGCGCGTTGGCTACCCTGGCTAATATTACCAGGGCGTCGTCATGGTCAGGTCGCTCAGCAGCTCCGGTTGGGAAGGTAATCTCGGGCCCGGGCTCGTATCCCGGGGCTTCGTCGGGAGCGGCCCGGGCATACGCCTTTCTGCCCGACGCGGAACCCCCCCCCCGCCGCGGGCCCCCGGCTATCATGTCGATGTGTCGTTCAACGGGGCCTTCCGGGCGAGGCGACGGCTCCTTTACCGGCGGAAGGTAGTGCCCGAGATGCCCTCGGCGGACAAGCTCCTCGATCTGCCTTTTTAGCTCACGGCATTGCTCAGTGTCGTGCCCATGCTGCCGATGAAAACGGCAGCATTTCGAGCGGTCCGCGAGCTCTCGCGGGCTCCTCATCGGGTGGGGCTCCTTGAGTAATCCTTTCCCCTTCTCATGGCGAAGTATTTCTGTCTACGAAGAACTCAAGACAAGGAGAGGAGACCTCGGGTCGGATCTATCCAACCTGCGATGGGAGGCGGGGGGCTGCTGCTGTCGGGGCGGCTCCGTCTTGACTTTCTTGTGTTGCTCCCGCTTCCCAGCCATCCACGTCTCTGCGGCGATGAACTGGCCAGCACATTGAATCATTTCGGGAACCGCGGCAGGGGGTCGCTCCACGAGGGACCAGAAGAACCAGGAAGGTCGCAGGCCTGTCATGAATGCCTGCATCAATAGAGAGGGGTGAGCATCCGACAGTCCGCGAATTTGTGTCGTGAAGCGGTTCACAAAATGGGAGAGGGGCTCGTCCTCCCTCTGGTTGAGTCCGAGGAGTAATGCCACGGACGGTTTCGGTCGAGCATAAGCCAGGAAGCTGAGCTCGAAGTCTCTGGCGAGTTGGTCGAAGGAGGCGATGGTCCCGGCCTTCAGGCTGCTGTACCACGCGCGGGCCGGACCCCGTAGGGTCGTCGGGAATGCCCTGCACATCAAGGCGTCGGAAGTCCCGTATAGCGCCATCTGGGCGCGAAAGGTGGCCATGTGGTCCGCTGGGTCGGCGGTGCCATCGTATGCGTCCAGCGAGGGGAGGCGGAAGTGTGACGGGATCGCCTGATCTTGGATCTCGGGGGTGAACGGGGATCCTTGCTGTCTGTCCACCCCGAGGTCCCCTTTGGACCTACGGACCTCCTGTTGTACTTCGTCGAGTCTTCGACTGACGAGGCACAGCTGGGCTCGTAGGGCATTTGTAGAATCGGCGGACGGAGCCTCGCGCTCGGGACGGCTCGTCGTATCCTCCGCCTCCCGGCTCCTGGGCCGAACCGTCGGGTTCTGGGGTGAGCCAGGGAGCCCGGAGAGGGGCATGTGAGCCCGGACGAGGGTTTCCCGTTGCTGCGAAGGGTGAGCCCCGTGCGGGGGGGTTCGCTGCGAGATAATCGGGATGATGGTCTGCACCATACTCGTTAGGGCTCGGACTTGGTGAGTGAGGTCGTGAAAGGCCTCCGGAGATACCGACGGCGGGTCGGTGGGGGCGCCGTCGGGAGGTGACAAACCTGGGTCGTTGAACAATCGCTAATAACGCTCCGCCGCCGCTGCGGGGTGTTCGTCGCGAGCTTCATCGTGCGGGGGGTGTTCCCCCGGGGCGGAGAACCCAACGGCTGGGGGCTCGCCAAGGCGGGTTTGCTGGTCGTTTGTCATTCGGAGGCCCTCCTTCTAGCGCCAATCTGTTACGGTAAGTAACTTTTTTAGCCGTGACCTGGGGGTCGACGCGGCTGGTTCAGGGGTCCGAACGACTAGGATCAGGCGAGGCTGCCAGGCTTGAGACCTCGGAACGGTCGATCACGGGGAATAGGGCCGGGATGCTCCGCGCTGCTGGGTCGGCTTTCCCCGAATTCCTGCACAAAGGTCGGGTCGGCGATTCGGCCCGACCCCTCCAACGGTTAAGTTAGCGGTGTGGAGGGGAGTTTTAGGGGAAAATCCTGTGCTTGTCTGCTTACCTTGCCGGCTGGGAGCCCGTGGGTATTTATATGTGAGGTCGATGTTACCTGACGCCACCCCGCCGGGGCAGAGCCGTACTCCTGATCACGTCTGTTGTCGTTGTGGGTGTTGCACGGTAAGGTCGAGTTGTAGGGTGTGGTAAGCCTTGGCCGACGCCTTCCCCTGCTCTGTCCGATCGTACGGGGTCAGCAAGACGAGGCCGTGCGGGTACGGTCGGTGAGGGTGCGCGTTACGCTGGTATTAATGCTTGTCCCTTGGCGTGGTGCGCCGTTTGGGGCGGTTGTCATGGGGTAGTGTTACGTCAAATCCGGTGCGTCGTGTCCTATTCGTTTTTACCCCTATCAGTACTCTTTGCAGTTTCTCTTCCAGTGCCCATCTTTACCACAGTGGAAGCACTGGCCTTTGTCCTTTGCTGGGTCTTTCTTTGCAACCTTTGCTTTACCTGGTTTGCCATTTCCCTTCTTAAGGGACCTTTCTGCTTTCCTTTTCTTTTTGGTCTCACTAGTGTAGAGAATTGGCTTCTCTTTCTTAATAGTACTCTCTGCCTCCCTCAACATATTGAGGAGCTCTAGGAGAGTCACCTCAAGCTTGTTCATATTAAAATTCATTATGAACTGTGAAAAGGAATCTGGTAGGGACTGAAGCACAATGTCCACACACAAGTTATCTTCTAGGACGATTCCTAGACTTGTGAGTTTCTCTATCCACTCAATCATCTTTAGGACATGGTTCTGAACCGGTGTCCCCTCAGTCATCCTAGCGCGAAAGAGGCTCTTGGATATCTCATATCGCTGAGTCCTTCCCTATTCCTCAAACAATTTACGGACATGTAGGAGAATGTATCTGGCATCCATTATTTCATGTTGTCTCTGTAACTCAGGAGTCATAGAGCCCAACATATAGCACTGAGCAAGAGTGGAGTCATCAATGTACTTCACGTAGCGAGCGATCTCATCCTCGCTTGCCCCTTTTTTGGGCTTAGGCATCACCGTATCAAGGACGTACACGATTTTCTCCGCTGTGAGAACAATTCTCAAGTTACGGAGCCAATCCGTATAATTTGGACCAATGAGGCGGTTGACATCAAGTATGCAACGTAAGGGATTTGAAAGCGACATTTTCTGAAAATAAAGATGTAGCAGAAATGAATAACATGTAGATTTTGCAAGAAATAAACTATTAAGATATGGACTTCTATCTTAATATGCTCCCACTATTTTACTAACGAGTCACGCGACACCCTCAACACGTGAAATGGAAGTCTCCGGCAGACTTCTAGTGGGTATCAGGATCCAATCAAAGTCTTAGTGTAACCTCGAGGGACTCGACCAATCACACTAAGCCTAAAAGGTAGGCAACTCTTGCCGATCACAACTCCTTATGATTCCCGTCCTGTTCGGCCTCCGAATCACCATGGCCTCGAGGGACTCGACCAACCATGATGCTCGGTTAAGTCAACACCTTCTTTACAAGATGAGTCTGATTTGATGATATACCCTCGAGGGACTCGACCAAGCATACCATGCCCTCAGGTCACCGGTGACATCTCTATGTCGTAAGCAAGATAGCGAATAGCGATATAGGTGAGTCTCGAGGGACTCGACCAACTCAACCTACACCGAGAATTAGTACCTACTTATAACGATGGAAGGCCACGTGGGTCAATCTAATTGCCTCACGTTTATCGACTTAATATTATCGAGAGATGTTTCTATGATTTGGTCTCATAATATGACATGTCACACATATACATATTTAATATATATCTACATCGCATGCAAATATATATACATATCTAGTATGTGTATAAGCAATCACACCAGATGATCATGGACCACAACCTAATATGATTAGGCCCAAGCCAGTAGGCCTAATCACTCACATCAAGATCTATGTGTGCAACGGTGCATCTTCATGCCCTGTGATCGTTCATCTCGTCCTCGTCGGTTCCGTCGACATCTTGATGCATCTTCATGCATCACGATCGTCCATCTCGTGGGTCCTGCTATCGCATCCATGCTCTCGCTGTGCCTCCTCATGTGATTACAACTTAATCATAGGCACGCAGACCCGACAATAAACAAGAGATATAATGGAGGCTCGCAGACATCAATAATAATAATCACAAGTACACACATCACACGGTCCATGATCATCCGTCCACACATCATACATCACATGTATAAATAATCATCATTATGTAGGACTACTAGATAATAATAAAAATAATAATCAACTAAACGTTTAATTAATTAATATTTTATGAAATCAGGGACATGTAGGGAATTTCTGAATTTATAGGGGTATTTTCGTAATTTGGATAAAAGACAGAAACGGGAATTTCTTCAATTACAAGGGGCAAAACTGTCTTTTGCCCAGAAAACCCTAATGCCCTACTACCCTTTGCTGCTGCCGCCGCCGCCGCCGCCACCATGCTGGCGGCGGCCTGTGCGGCGAGGGGCGGGGCGCTGCCTTCGCCTGCGGGCGGCACGCCCGCTGGCGGCGCTGCCGCTGCAGGTGGGCGCCTCCGCGGGCGGTTCTGCCGGCGGGGCAACGCCCGCAGGCGGTGCTGCCCCTGCAGGTTGGCGCCCCTGCGGGCGCCGCCGCCTCCGCGGGCGGTTCTGCCCGCGAGGCAGCGCCCGCAGGCGGTGCTGCAGCGCTGGCGACCGCCCCTGCGGCGCCTCTGCCCGCGGGCTGCCAGCCCCGCCGGCCGCAAGCCGGCTGTAAGCAGACAGCCGAGGCGCTGTGCAGCCTGGCTGCGGCTGCGGCTGCGGCTGCCGCTGCAGGTGGCTGCAGGCATGCAGATCGAGGGCAGCAACTGTTGCTGCCCTTCCTCGCTTTTGCGTCAACGATTTTGACGTCAAAATTCTTCTTAAACACAACACACGCAGTTCAAAACCAATCATTCGCACGAACAACCTGGCTCTGATACCACTGTTGGGAAATCTTGGGGGCGACATCACATGCGCAGCGGAAGAACAAGAAAACTAAATCCCCGATTCCAAAAGAGATGTTCGTCGTCGTGCGAAGATTGGTGCGCAAAATCCGTGAAACTTAAAACTGCGTATAGAGTAGGTTGTGTTACCTAGGGAGATCGTATATCCCTGTTTCCTTGCAGATCCTTAGGAGAGGGTGAAGGAGGTCAAGCGTCCTCCTCTCTAGCGGTGATCCAAACGACAGGGTTGCAACGACGCTCCTCAAAACTCCAGGCCTGCTCTGAGGTGGAGAGGAAGAGGAGAATAGAAAAAAGGCAAGTAAAGGCTCAAGCCTATGAGGAGAATAGGAAAGGCAAGCAAAAGCTCTAGCCTATGAGGCTCTGAATCCCTCCTATTTATAGAGATCCCCTGTCAAACCCTAATGGGTCCTCCCCTAGTGTGTATTGGATCTGCATCCAATAAGACAAGGGCTCCGTCGGATATCTCATATCTGAACCTCTACTCATCGCAATGCCTACCATATGTGTGTGACCCTCTAGGCCCAATATCGAGCTGGCCGTGAGTCATACCTGTCAGAACTCCTTCTAACTCAGTGAATTATTATCTCTGTAATAATTCACTTGACTTATCGACTACGGAAGTACTAGGCCACTACGTCGTAGTCCCTAGACGATACAGGGGAATCCAATCCATTAGACCTGTCTGTCCTCATCCATCTAATATCCTAGAGACCGTATATCGAGCATGGTGTTGTCAGACCCATACGGTTTCTACTCGAGTCTCGCTCTAATCGGATTCTCCCGGAGAACTCTTTCTCTCTCAACCCGAATGACCATGGCCTGGGATTTGTCTGAGTAAGAACACATGGGATATTCCTCTCATGATGCCGAGAGTGGATGATCCTCTATCGACACTCAATAGCCCTCGTAAGGTCGACTACCACTCCCAATGACCAATTGTACTAGATCTGGGACATCCAAACCTATAAATCTGGTATCAAAAAGTGGAGCACTCATACAGGACATCCTTGGTGTCTCAAGTCTAAGGACCAGATATACCACTAGGACTATGGAATCGCTGTCTGACAATAAGGCATCATCAACCATCCAGCATTCCGTAAGCGGATCAATTAGTGAACTCATTCTCCAATGAGCACCTGTACTGTATCCCTAGTGTCCCTACACGAGCAGCTATGAGACCAGCTGCATCTATCATATGGACGGGTGTACAACACACTAGTCTATCCGGTTATCACGATGTCCCTCTCGAGTAACCTATGACCGGGATTATTTAGAATATGTGTTTAAAGGTGAATCGATCTCATTATCGTGATCTCATCATGATCCGATTCCCATTGCATAAATCCAAGGACATCACAATATATATAGTTGCACATATGCAATAGTTATAAAGTAATATACGCCAAAATATAATAAGGAAAAATATTCTGTATCAAGTCACACGTGCCATCACTAATGTGATTGGCTTGCTGGGCACCTATGACTAGCATTAACAAATTCAAAGTTAGAAAAAATTTTACTAAGCGTTTTTAGACCGTTGATGATATCCAAAAATCGGGTGTACATGTCTCCAATGGTCTCACTTGGTTCAATCCGAAACAATTCAAAATCATGCATCAAAAAATTGATTTTCGAATCTTTAACTTTATTATTACCTTCGTGTGTGATTTCAAGTGTATGCCAAATGTCAAAAGTCATTTTGCAAATAGAAACTTGATTAAATTTAATTTTATCCAAAGCACAAAATAAAACATTCATAGCTTTTGAAACAAAACTCAATTAAAATAAAACTTTTAAAATCCATTTTCGATAATATTCCATAAATTTAAATCAATAGAAACCACGAAAATTTTCATTCGAGTTTTTCAATATGTGTAGTTCGTCCCATTGAACATAGAAGGACGAATGATAAAAAGTCCCTCTTAAAATCCGAAAAGAGCTATTTCTCTTATTTGTTAAACCAAATGAGAAAAAAATATAGCTCTGATACCAACTATTAGGATCAAGAGTAGTACTAAGAGGGGGGTGAATTAGTGCAGCGATAAAATTACGTTGAGTCAAAAATCTTCATACGACAAAAAACGTATTGGAAAGTGTTTAACTTTAAAAGCATACAAAAGCATAGTGAAAGTAAGAATTTAGTTTGCAATAAAGGTAAATAGCAAGAAGTAAATGCAAACCAGATTGTTATAGTGGTTCGGTCATCGTGACCTACATCCACTCTCGATTCCTCAACCGTCGAGGCCACCGGCTTCTATTACCGATCTTCTTTTAATAGGCGAAGATCAACTACCCTTTTACACCCCTTTTCTCTTTTTCACAAATTTAGGAGATAACCTTTTACAAGCACTCACTCCTCCCTAAACATAATTCTAAACTTAGAGCTAGAGGAGGGGAGTTCTCAAGTGATTGCTATAGCATTTTCCCACTATTAAGTTCTTGTGCTTTATATGTTAACCAGGGATGAGAGGGGTATTTATAGACTCCAAATGGATTCAAACTTAGAGCCAAAACTAGTCTCATCTCGGGTCATTCGGGTATTGGTAGTACCACAGCTAGTGTTGGGCAGTACCACCTCTTGCAGCACTAACATTGGGCGATACAATTGCCAAGTCTAGCGGTACCATCATTTGGGAGACTGTGTTTGGGTGGTACCACCGCTTGATAGTCTCGGAGACTAAGTTTGGGTGGTACCACCGCCTAACACAATCTTGGAGACTATACCACCGATGGTTCCATTTGTTGGATCACTGTTTGGGCCTTTCACTTGGCTCAACATAGCCCAAACTTGGGCCCAATTAGCCCCTAATTGAGTTGGCCCAATTCCAATCCAATTATGCCTAAAACCTACTTCAATCTATACAATTATTACAAAGCTTGAATTAAATGTTGTCCGACATGTCATTGGTTCATCGACGCTTTATCCGATTCTTCGACACATCATCCTCTCTTGCGGCCTATTGTCTAATCAGCTAGTTGACCATCGTAACTTCGATTTCCTTAGCGTAATTTCCACTCTTCTTGGCCCGATGCTTGAACCTATGGCCCGAAGCCTTCTATCAATACATCGACTGATCCTCCGGCTCGACGTCCAATCTTCTGACATGTTCCACTTCAGCCTAACATGATTCTTTATGCTTTAATTGTCTCTTTTTGATTGAAGCTTCCCGCATCACTCAAAATGCATATCAGATCATAAACACTATCAATTAGTTTCATCATCAAAATCTAAGATTCAATAATATAAAATGATAAAATACCAAATAATAATAAGCAAAAATACTACATGTCAAGTCATACGTGCAATCACTCACGAGATTGGCTTGTAGGGCACCTATGACTGGCACCAACTTCTTCTTCCTCAACATGTCATGTAGATAGATCAACATCAGGCTCTACACCATCTTCCTGCACATCTCCCCCATCACCCTAATATACTAGAGGAGTAATTGGGCCACAATCTGCTAATCCTTCTGCAGAAGTCTTGGCTGGTGCCTTCTTCTTCAAATCCTTAAAGGTTTGATCATCAAAGAAGACCACATCTCTACTTCTAAATACATTATGTTTTTCTAGATCCTAGAACCTGTAACTAAACTAATCATGTGAGTAGTCAAGAAAAATACATTCTTTTGTTTTACCATCTAGGTTGGACCTCTTATTGTTTAGAACATGTGCGAATGCACGACAACCAAACACTCTCAAATGCCTATAAGAAATCTTGCACTAACTATATATGCTCTGTAACATCACCATCTAGGGTTGTACATTATGAAAAGTTAATCACATCAACTGCAATCCTCAAAACCTCATCCGAAAACTTTTTAGGTAGCTTGGCCTATGAAAACATATATATAATCTTTTTCATGATGGTACATTTCATCCTCTTTACAATAGCATTACGTTGAGGTGTACCAGGAACTATCATCTCATGTTAGATATCATGTGACCTGTAATAATTATTAAACAATTCTATGTACTCACCACCATTATATGATCTTATGCATTTCAATTGTCTTTATATCTCCCTTTCAACTCTAGTATGAAACTCTTTGATGACATTAATAACCTAATATTTGATCTTCATAGCATAGGCCCAAACTTTCTTGAAAAAATCATCTATAAAAGTGATAAAATAAAGTGCACCACTGATACTAGGAACATTAATAGATCCACCTAGAGTTTTTGTCCTCAAAAGACAACATACATCTGTATAAATATGGTTTAAGACATACATTTTTCTAGATAAAGCAAGACTAGTAAATGAAACTTTATGTTGTTTAACATCCAAACAATTAATACAAGGGTTCATATATGTACCTCCAACGTCTAGCAATACTGCTAGTCATAGGTGCCCAACAAGCCAATCACGTGAGTGATTGCACGTATGACTTGATACAGAATCTTTTTGCTTATTATATTTTGGCGTATATCACTTTATAACTATTGCATAAATGCATATATATATATATATATTGTGATGTCCTTGGATTTGTGCAATGGGAATCAGATCGTGATGAGATCACGATAATGAGATCGATTCACCTTTAAACACATATCCTAAATAATCCCGGTCATAGGTTACTCGAGAGGGACATCGTGATAACCGGATAGACTAGTGTGTTGTATACCCGTCCATATGATGGATGCAGTTGGTCTTATAGCTGCTCGTGTAGGGACACTAGGGATACAGTACAAGTGCTCATTGGAGATTGAGTTCACTGATTAATCTGCTTACGGAATGCTGGATGGTTGATGATGCCTTATTGTCAGACAACGATTCCGTAGTCCTAGTGGTATATCTGGTCCTTAGACTTGAGACATCAAGGATGTCCTATATGAGTGCTCCACTCTTTGATACCAGACTTATAGGTTTGGCTGTCCCAGATCTAGTACAACTGGTCATTGGGAGTGGTAGTCGACCTTACGAGGGCTATTGAGTGTCGATAGAGGATCATCCACTCTCGGCGTCATGAGAGGAATATCCCATGTGTTCTTGCTAAGACAAATCCCTGGCTAGGGTCATTCGGGTTGAGAGAGAAAGAGTTCTCCGAGAGAATCCGATTAGAGCGAGACTCGAGTAGAAACCGTATGGGTCTGACAGCACCATGCTCGATATACGGTCTCTGGGATATTAGATGGATGAGGGACTATAGGTACACGGTAACTGAGGACAGACAGGTCCAATGGATTGGATTCTCCTGTATCATCTGGGGAATACGGCGTAGTGGCCTAGTACGTCCGTAGTCGATGAGTCGAGTGAATTATTACAGAGATAATAATTCACTGAGTTAGAAGGAGTTCTAACAGATATGACTCACTGCCAGCTCGATATTGGGCCTAGAGGGTCACACACATACGGTAGGCATTACAATGAGTACAGGTTCGGATATGAGATATCCGACGGAGCCCTTGTCTTATTGGATGCAGATCCAATACCCACTAGGGGAGGACCCATTAGGGTTTGACAGGGGACCTCTATAAATAGGAGGGATTTAGAGCCTCATAGGCTAGAGCTTTTGCTTGCATTTCCTATTCTCCTCTCCCTCTCCACCTCAGAGCAGGCCTGGAGTTTTGAGGAGCGTCGTCGCAACCCTGCTGTGTGGATCAACACTAGAGAGGAGGACGCAGGGATATACGATCTCCCTAGGTAACACAACCTACTTTATACGCAGTTTTAAGTTTCACGGATTTTACGCACCAATCTTCGCACGACGACGAACATCTCTTTTAGAATCAAGGATTTTGTTTTCTTGTTCTTCCGCTGCGCATGTGATGTCGCCCCCATGATTTCCCAACAGTGGTATCAGAGCCAGGTTATTCGTGCGAATGATTGGTTTTGAACTACGTGTGTTATGTTTAGGAAGAATTTTGACGTCAAAATCGTTGACGCAAAAGCGATGAAGGGCAGCAACAGTTGCAGCCGCAGCCACCTGCAACGGCAGCTGCAGCCGCAGCCAGGCAGCACAGCGCCGGCGCATGCGCAAGCGCTGTGCCTGCAGCAGCCGGCCGGCGGTCTGCTTGCAGCAGGCTTGCGGCCGGCGGGGCTGGCAGCCCGCGGGTAGAGGCGCCTGCGGCCGCTGAGCCCGCGGGCAGAGGCGCCTGTGGCCGCTGCTCCCACGGGCAAAAACCCCGCAGGGGCGGCCACCAGCGAGGCAGCACCGCCTGCGGGCGCTGCCTCGCGGGCAGAACCGCCCGCGGAGGCGGCGGCGCCCGCAGGGGCGCCAACCTGCAGGGGCAGCACCGCCTGCGGGCGTTGCCCCGCCGGCAGAACTGCCCGCGGAGGCGGCGACGCCCGCGGGGGCGCCCACGTGCAACGGCAGCGCCGCCAGCGGAAGTGCCGCCCGCAGGCGAGGGCAGTGCCCCGCCCCTCGCCGCACAGGCCGCCGCCAGAAGGGTGGCGGCGGCGGCGGCAGCAGTAAAGGGGAGTAGGGCATTAGGGTTTTCTGGGCAAAAGACAGTTTTGCCCCTCGGAATTTGAGAAATTCCAGTTTCTCTTTTGTCCAAATTACGAAAATACCCCTATAAATTCAGAAATTCCCTATATGTCCCTGATTTCGGAAAATATTAATTAATTAAAAGATTTAGTTGATTATTATTTTTATTATTATTTAGTAGTCGTACATGATGATGATTATTTATATATGTGATGTATGATGTGTGGACGGATGATCATGGACCGTATGATATGTGTACTTGTGATTATTATTATTGAGGTCTGCGAGCCTCCATTATATTTTTCGTTTATTGTCGGGCCTGCGTGCCTATGATTAAGTTGTAATCACATGAGGAGGCGCAGCGGGAGCGTGGATACGATAGCGGGACCCACGAGACGCACGATCGCGATGCATCAAGATGCATCAAAATGTCGACGGAACCGACGAGGACGAGATGGACGATCACAAGGCATGGAGATGCACCGTTGAACATATAGATCTTGATGTGGGTGATTAGGCCTACTGGCTCGGGCCTAATCATATTAGGTTGTGGTCCATGATCATTTGGTGTGATTGCTTATACACATACTAGATATGTATATATATTTGCATGCGATGTAAATATATATGAAATATGTATATATGTGACATGTCATATTAGGAGACCAATATTAGGATCGGAGCGGCACTAAGAGGGGGGGGGTGAATTAGTGCAACGGATTAAAACTTCGGTTTCGACAAATCTTTCGTACGATAAGAATGGAACTTGAAAAGCTAAACTTGAAAGCGTATTCTTAAAGTTGTGCAGCAAAGGTAATAAGGAACTAAAGCATGTAAGAAGGTTTGTAGTAATGTAAATAGCAATAATGAAATACAAACCAGAGATTACGTCGATTTTAGAGTGGTTCGGTCAAATGACCTACATCCACTTGCGAGGCCCCTCTTCGATGAGGCTCCCACCTTCCACTAGCAAATCTCTTGAAATGGAAGGGAAAATACCCCTCTAACAACCTTTTACAAGTAGTTCAACCTCTTACAAATTTTTAGTAAGAAAGAATGAGGAGAACTCTAGCAAATTGAAAACAAGAAAGGCAAAGAGTCTTCTAAGACTTTTCTCTCAGTCACTTGCTGCACAAAAGTTGTATTCTCAGCTGAGACTTGAGGGGTATTTATAGGCCTCAAGAGGATTCAAATTTGGGCTCCAAAAATTTGAATTCTCTTATGTTCCCGATGCTGGCGGTGCCACCGCCCAGCGCTCGGGTGCTGGGCGGTCTAGGAGGTGTCACCGCCCAGCTCTCGGGTGCTGGGCGGTGCCACCGCCTAGGCCAATTCAGCTCACTGGTTGGGCTCCAAACTTGGCCCAAACCAGTCCGAACTCGGGCCCAATTGGCCCCTACTTGGGTTATAGGATTAACACCTAATCCTAACCCTAATTAATGTGCTAACTACGAATTTAAAGACATTTTCTAAGCTATTACAAAGTTTGTAAGTCAAGACTTCTTCCGGCGAGCTTCCGGCGAACTTCCGACGGTCTTCCGATAAACTCTCGGAAACCATTCCGGGACTCCCGGCAAGCTCCTAGACTTCACGATTTGATCTTGGCGAGTTCCAACGAGCTTCTTCGGTGTGCTTCGATCTTTCTCGGTGAGCTCCGCGAACTTCCAATGAACCTTCCGGCGAGCTTCCGAAAAACCCTTCGGCAAGCTCCCTACTTATTCTCGGCTAGTTCCGGCAGCATTCCCGATGAACCTTCGGACTTCCGTCGAACTCTCGAACTCCCAACGAATCCTTCGCGCTTGACTCCAGCACTTTGTTTCGCTTTATGTCTTCATCGTTATCGTAGTTAATCCTACACACACAAACCAAAACTCAACTCCGATCTAGATAATTATTACAACGCGAATTGACATTCTATTGCCCGGCACGTCATTGGTTGGCGCTTCATCCGATTCTTCGGTGCATTGTCCTCTCTTGCGGCTTGTTGCCCAATCGGCGGTTGACCTCCGCAACCCCGATATCCTTGGCGCAATTTCGCTCTCCTTGGCCCGATGCCCGACATCCGAAGCATTCAGCCATTTAATATCCTGACGTGATCTCTTCCAGCGCAACGTCAATTCCTCCTGCGTCAACTGTCTAAACCTGATCGAGTAGACCTGCATCGCTCAAAATGCAGTTTAAATCATAAACACATATCAAGTGGTTTCATCATCAAAATACGGGATTCAACAATCTCCCCCTTTTTGATGATGACAACCACTTGATGACGGAGTTAACCTTAACTCCCGGAGTTTAAACAAACTCCCCCTATCAATATGCCATATTGATAGAACCTTGAATTCAAACTGAATTCAAGTCATTGCAATATTCATCATGAATACTTGCAACACATCATCATGAACATATGCATAAACTTATGCATATCATGTCATCAACATACTTCTCCCCCTTTGTCATCAACAAAAAGGAGAAGTACAACTATTCTTTGTGTTTGTAATAATAGTTCAACTCATTGCATGAAAAACATAATATTAAGTTTTATCATCATGCAATTTTGAAGATAGAAAATTTAGCAAGTAATGCATAATGCTTAGGACATTCAAGCTATCAAGTTTTAGATATGCAAGTTTTACAGCATACACGATAGCACTTTTGGTAATGTTTAAGATAGTAAGTTCTACATCATACAAGCTAGCAATATTGAGATGTTCAAGAAAGCAACTCTTGCTTCTTGAAATATGCAAATTTGTCAAGTTTTGCTAGATGTGCAAGTTAGCATTTTTGCCTCTTAAGATAGGAAAGATAGCACATTTGCTTCTTTTGAGATAGCAACTTTTTGCTTCTCTTTAGACTACAAGCTAGTAATTTTTACGATATGTAAGTTTCACAATATACAAGCTAGCAAAAATTTCGAAAGCAAATGCAAGATAGCTTTCTTATGTAAGCTCATAATTCTTGCTTCCTATTGCAATGTGCAAGTTGCAAGTTTTGCTTCTTGAGATAGGCAAGATAGCACTTTTGCAATTTTTGTTTCTTAAGATAGGCAAGCTTGTGATGTTCAAAATAACAAGCTCTTTCTTCTAGAAGTGCCATTTTTGCTTTCTTTGCAAAGTGTAAGCTAGCAAAATGTTTGAAAAAGTGATCAAGTTTTGCAACATACAAGCTAGCAAAAATGCCAAACTAGTAAGAGATAATGTTTTACATGAGGCAAGCAAACAATTTGGCAAATGTTACATTTGCATCTTCTCTTTTGAGAAGTGCAATTTTTACTTTCATCTTGAATTGTGCAAGCTAGTTAGTTTGCCTCTTTTCATGATGTCCACGCTAGAAATTCTTGCTCCCCCTTTGTCATTGTCAAAAAGAAGGGAAGACCCTTATATCAATTTTCATATTATGACAAAGGTAAGTATCATTCTTATTTGTGCATCATTATATATTCAAATTAAAACATACACAATTTCAATAACCTTATTTTTCATACACGATACCGAAAAATAAATCAATCATCATTAATAAGCATATCATACATGATACTCAAACATTAAAATTTTCAAGCATTTATCAACATGTTATCATGATACCAAACATTCATCATTTAAAGCATTCATGATACACATCATATGCAATAAATACATCATGTACATCATTATCATAAGTATTGCATACATCATTTTAACTTTATGAATATTTCATCATTGCATGCATCATACCAAAACATTTCAAGCCATGCAAGCCATAAATACAAAGAAATCATGTCATGAAGGATAAAATCATTTGAATACCAAAAGACATGATTCATATAGTAAATATCTTCTTTAAATAAAATATCAAGAAAAACCATAGGAGTACAAAGAAGAGATCTTGTTTTAAAAGAAAAATCAAGTAATAACTCCAATAACTCACAAGGAAAAATCATGATTCATTTAGAAAATCTCCTCTCAAGAGAATATCAAGTAAAATCGTAGAAGATCGATTAATGAGAAATTTTGATTTATAATAAAATCTCATGTATCGAATGCCGAGAAATCAAAATGATGATTTATATAAAAAATATCACAAGTTATATTCAAGAGAAAAATCATCATTCATTTTCAACTTATTCAATTTGTCACATCAATATTTCTTAGATATGCATGATACCAAAACATGGTTTTAAATCTTTAACATATAACATGCATAAATTGAAAGGAGAAGGGAAGAATTCAAACGTACAAAGATTTCAACCATCTCATAAACAAATGTAAGACCAAGTCATGAATCCAAAATTCCATGAATCAAAATGATCATCAAAGGTAATCTCATGTTATTCCAAAAAATCAATATCATGATTTTGATAAAACTCATTTCAAATTTAAATCATCAAAATCATCAAAATATCAACATTACTTTCAATAGATTCAAAATGGTATACATAGATTTATCATAATAAACATCAAGATCAATAGGATAGAGAAAAATAATTTTTCAAGGAAAAAATATTTTCCTCTTTTTAGTTGTTTCAATTCATATGATTTTATTTCACTTATACCAAATAAAAACATATATAATGTTTAAAACCGAAAGTGTAAGATTTATTACAACAAAGATTAATAAGGCACTTTCATTATGGTAAAAATCAATAATCCATAAATCACAAGATTCATATGCATAATTTCGAAATTTATTAAGCATGATCATTATGCATGACACTAAAACATGGTTTCAAAATGTTTAATATTTTCATTACATCATTATGCAATGGTTTCATTGAACATAATTTTGAATGATTCTTATAGATAACTAAAACTTCTTTAGTTTTAATTTATGTGATTGATTTTATATTAGCATGCTCAAGTTTTGTTCTTATGTCAAAAACATACATCATGTTTGAAAACCAAAGACAAGGTTTTAAAAAAAAATCATCAAGCCTTCCATATAAAAACCATGCATCATCATTGAAGGTTAATATGGAAATCATCAAAATACACATTCTTGCTTCTCAAGCACATATATATGATTATTTAAATCTAACATTTTATTCTATTAACATAAAACATACAATTTTCAAGAAAAATAATTATTCAAAAGAAAAGAGAAAATGCATCATGGAAAACATCAAGTAATTTCAAAATAATTCAAGAGAGTTGAGTTACTTACCTTGTAGTCGAAGCCCGTCAAAACCCAATTCGCCGTTTCACCTTTGGAAGTTCTTGATTCATCCTCAGTTGCCTTCCTCTTCTTTGGCCTCTTCCTCCGTTCAAGTTCATTGTTTATTTTAGATTTTTGTTTAATAAACTTATTAAGATTTAGTGTTCGAAATTCAAGTTCATCATTGTCCTCATCACTTGAGTCATCGCTCAAGTGGTATTCATTTGTCCGGAGTTCCAAATCCTTCCTATTCTTTGGAAGGTAGTTCAAGTGTTGATTGTGTTCATCATGTGCATTGCGCACCATTTCATATGTCATCAATGAGCCGATAAGTTCTTCAAGTGGAAAAATATTTAAATCTTTTGTTTCTTGTATTGCCGTTACTTTTGATTCCCAAGCTTTAGAAAGTGATCGTAAAACTTTACTAACAAGTTCAAAATTCGAGAAACATTTGCCAAGAGCTTGTAAACTATTGACGACATCCGTGAAACGGGTGTACATGTCAACAATGGTTTCGCTCGGCTTCATTCGAAAAAGCTCGAAATCATGTATTAAAATGTTAACTTTCGAGTCTTTGACTCTACTAGTTCCCTCGTGTGTGATTTCAAGTGTTCGCCAAATATCAAAAGCCGTTTCGCACGTTGAAATCCGATTGAACTCATTTTTGTCCAAAGCACAAAATAAGGCATTCATAGCCTTTGTGTTTAAAGAAAACATCTTCTTCTCCAAATCATTCCAATGGTTCATTGGAAGAGAAGACATTTCAAATCCATTTTCGACTATGTGCCATAAATTCAAATCCAAAGAAAGTAAGAAAACTCTCATTCGAGTTTTCCAATAAGTGTAGTCCGTCCCATTGAAAAAGGGAGGACAAATGAGAGAGTGACTCTCTTGAAAGCCGTAAAGAGCCATTTCTATTTGGGTGTTAAGGTAGAAAAACATGGCTCTGATACCAATTGTTAGGATCAGAGCGGCACTAAGAGGGGGGGGTGAATTAGTGCAGCGGATTAAAACTTCGGTTTCGAAAAATCTTTCATACGATAAGAATGGAACTTGAAAAGCTAAACTTGAAAGCGTATTCTTAAAGTTGTGCAGCAAAGGTAATAAGGAACTAAAGCATGTAAGAAGGTTTGCAGTAATGTAAATAGCAATAATGAAATGCAAACCAGAGATTACGTCGATTTTAGAGTGGTTCGGTCAAATGACCGACATCCACTTGCGAGGCCCCTCTTCGATGAGGCTCCCACCTTCCACTAGCAAATCTCTTGAAATGGAAGGGCAAATACCCCTCTTACAACCTTTTACAAGCAGTTCAACCTCTTACAAATTTTCAGCAAGAAAGAATGAGGAGAACTCTAGCAAATTGAAAACAAGAAAAGCAAAGACTCTTCTAAGACTTTTCTCTCAATCACTTGCTGCACAAAAGTTGTATTCTCAGTTGAGACTTGAGGGGTATTTATAGGCCTCAAGAGGATTCAAATTTGGGCTCCAAAAATTTGAATTCTCTTATGTTCCCGATGCTGGCGGTGCCACCGCCCAGCCTAGGAGGTGTCACCGCCCAGCCTAGGCGGTGGCACCGCCTAGGCCAATTCAGCTCACTGGTTGGGCTCCAAACTTGGCCCAAACCAGTCCGAACTCGAGCCCAATTGGCCCCTACTTGGGTTATAGGATTAACACCTAATCCTAACCCTAATTAATATGCTAACTACGAATTTAAAGACATTTTCTAAGCTATTACAAAGTCTGTAAGTCAAGACTTCTTCCGGTGAGCTTCCGGCGAACTTCCGACAGTCTTCCGATAAACTCTCGGAAACCATTCTGCAGACTCCTGGCAAGCTCCTAGACTTCACGATTTGATCTTGGCGAGTTCCAACGAGCTTCTTCGGTAAGCTCCGATCTTTCTCGGTGAGCTCCGCGAACTTCCAACGAACCTTCCGGCGAGCTTCCGAAAAACCCTTCGGCAAGCTCCCTACTTATTCTCGGCTAGTTCCGGCAGCATTCCCGACGAACCTTCGGACTTCCGTCGAACTCTCGAACTCCCAACGAATCCTTCGCGCTTGACTCTAGCACTTTGTTTCGCTTTTTGTCTTTATCGTTATCGTAGTTAATCCTGCACACACAAACCAAAACTCAACTCCGATCTAGACAATTATTACAATGCGAATTGACATTCTGTTGCCCGGCACGTCATTGGTTGGCGCTTCGTCCGATTCTTCGGTGCATTGTCCTCTCTTGCGGCTTGTTTCCCAATCGACGGTTGACCTCTGCAACCCCGATATCCTTGGCGCAATTTCGCTCTCCTTGGCCCGATGCCCGACATCCGAAGCATTCAGCCATCCAATATCCTGACGTGATCTCTTCCGGCGCAACGTCAATTCCTCCTACGTCATCTGTCTAAACCTGATCGAGTAGACCTGCATCGCTCAAAATGCAGTTTAAATCATAAACACATATCAAGTGGTTTCATCATCAAAATACGAGATTTAACAACCAAATTATAGAAATATCTCTTGATAATATTAAGTCGGTAAACGTGAGGCAATTAGATTGATCCACGTGGCCTTCCATCGTTATAAGTAGGAACCAATTCCCGGTGTATGTTGAATTGGTCGAGTCCCTCGAGATTCACCTATATCGCGATTCGCTATCTTGCTTACGACATAGAGATGTCACCGGTGACTTGAGGGCATGGTATGCTTGGTCGAGTCCCTCGAGGGTATATCATCAAATTAGACTCATCTTGTAACGAAGGTGTTGACTTAACCGAGCATCATGGTTGGTCGAGTCCCTCGAGGCCATGGTGATTCGGAGGCCGAATAGGACGGGAATCACAAGAATTTGTGATCGGCAAGAGTTGCCTACCTTTTAGGCTTAGTGTGATTGGTCGAGTCCCTCGAGGTTACACTAAGACGCTGATTGGATCCTGATCCCCACTAGAAGTCTGGCGGAGACTTCCGTTTCACGTGCTGAGGGTGTCGCGTGACTCGTTAGTAAAATAGTGGGAGCATATTAAGATAGAAGTCCATATCTTAATAGTTTATTTCTTGCAAAATCTGTATGTTTTTCATTTCTACTGCATCTTTATTTTCAGAAAATGTCACTTTCAAATCCCTTACGTGACATACTTGATGTCAACTGCCTCACTGGTCCAAATTATATAGATTGGCTCCGTAACTTGAGAATTATTCTCACAGCGGAGAAAATCGTGTACGTCCTTGATACAGTGATGCCTACGCCCGAAGAAGGGGCAAGCGAGGATGAGATCGCTCGCTACATGAAGTACATTGATGACTCCACTTTTGCTCAGTGCTATATGTTAGGCTCTATGACTCCTTAGTTACAGAGACAACATGAAAAGATGGATGCCAGATCCATTCTCCTACATATCCGTAAATTGTTTGAGGAACAGGGAAGGACTTAACAATATAAGATATCCAAGAGCCTCTTCCGCGCTAGGATGACTGAGGGGACACCGGTTCAGAACCATGTCCTAAAGATGATTGAGTGGATAGAGAAACTCACATGTCTAGGAATGGTCCTAGAGGATAACTTGTGTGTAGATATTGTGCTTCAGTCCCTACTAGATTCTTTTTCACAGTTCATAATGAATTTTAATATGAACAAGCTTGAGGTGACTCTCCCAAAACTCCTCAATATGTTGAGGGAGACAGAGAGTACTATTAAGAAAGAGAAGCCAGTTCTCTACACTAGTGAGACCAAAAAGGAAAGGAAAGCAGAAAGGTCCCTTAAGAAGGGAAAGGGCAAGGGCAGACCAGGTAAAGCAAAGGTTGCTAAGAAAGACTCAGTAAAGGACAAAGGCCAGTACTTCCACTTTGGTAAAGATGGGCACTGGAAGAGGAACTGCAAAGAGTACCTTGCAGAAAGGGTGAAATAGAAGCTTGGAGAAGCTTCAGGTACATTCATGATCAATCTCCAATTGTCAGATTTTTGTGATAGTGCATTGGTATTGGATACCAATATTGTTTATCACATCTACAATTTATTGTAAATTCTAGCAAAACCGAGGGGAGATTGACGAGAGCAATATTGCATAAAGGTTTGTTTATGCAAGACACTACTCCGCACATCATGAATGTAAGTGTCTAAGAGGAAACGAGATGAGGTGAACAGTGCATACCTATGGTATTGTAGGCTAGGTCATATCCATGAGGGAATGATTCAAAAGTTGCTAAATGATGGATATCTAGATCCATTCGACTATGTGTCATATGCAACTTGCGAGCCTTGCCTTCGTGGAAAACTGACCAACTCTCCATTTAGTGGAACTAAAGAGAGAGCCGCTGAGCTGTTGGAACTCATACATAGTGATGTATGTGGACCCATGTCAACTCATGCCATTGGTGGTTACTCCTACTTCATTGCTTTTACTGATGATTTCTCAAGGTATGGATATGTGTATTTAATGAAGTACAAGTCTGAGGCCTTTGAGAAAGTCAGAGAGTATAAGAATGAGGTGGAGAACTAGACTGGAAAGAGTATCAAAACTCTTCGATCAGATCAAGGAGGTGAGTACTTAAGTACATAGTTTACTCAGTTCCTCAAGGACCATGGGATATTATCCCAATGGACACCTCCTTATACACCTCAGCTCAATGGTGTCTTTGGAAGGAGGAATCGTACGCCATTAGATATGGTACGGTCCATGATGAGTTTTGCTGACCTACCCATCTTATTCTAGGGATATGCCCTAGAGACCGCAGCTTACCTTCTGAACAGAGTTCCAACTAAGTCGGTAGTGTTTACACTATATGAGATATGGAAAGGGAAGAAGCCTGATCTTAAGGGTGTTAAGATTTGGGGCTGCCCTACCCACATTAAAAGACAACCCCGATAAGTTAGAATCAAGGACAAAGCGATACAAATTTGTGGGATACCCCAAGGAAACTTGTGGGTATTATTTCTATCATCTCGAGGACCAAAAGGTCTTTGTAGCTAAGAGAGTAGTGTTCCTTGAGAAGGAACACATTCTTGGCGGAGATAGTGGGAGAATGATAGAGTTGAGCGAGGTTGGAGAACCAAACTCAAGCACCACTCTACAGCCCGAGTCTGTTCAGGTACCTAATACACAAGTTTTAACTTTACGCAGGTCTGATAGAGTATCCCATCCTCTTGAAGGATATGTGGGACATATTAGAGGAGAGGATGTTGAGGATATTGATCCTCAAACCTACGAGGAGGCTATTATGAGTATAGACTCCGGGAAGTGGCAAGAAGCCATGAATTCTGAGATGGATTCTATGTACTCTAATAAGGTTTGGAACCTAGTTGATGCGCCCGAAGGTATTGTACCCATTGGTTGCAAGTGGATGTTTAAGAAAAAGATCAGAGTAGATGGAAAGGTAGAGACCTATAAAGCAAGGCTAGTGGCTAAGGGGTATCGTCAAAGGCAAGGTGTTGACTACGATGAAATCTTCTCACCCGTAGCAATGCTAAAATCCATCAGAATTCTATTGGCTATTGCAGCACACTATGATTATGAGATCTAGCAGATGGATGTGAAAACCGCATTCCTCAATGGGAACCTCAAGAAAGAGGTGTATATGATGCAACCTGAGGGATTCATGTCCAAGAACTGCCCAGATAAGGTGTGTAGGTTGCTTAGATCCATTTATGGACTAAAGCAAGCTTCCCGAAGTTGAAACATAAGATTTGATGAGGCAATCAGATCTTATGACTTCGTTAAGAACGAAGATGAGCCTTGTGTGTACAAGAAGGTAAGTGGGAGCGCTATCACCCTTTTTGGTGTTATATGTGGATAATATCCTGATAATTAGGAATGACGTAGGAATGCTATCCATAGTAAAGACTTGGTTATCTAGACATTTTTCCATGAAGGACTTAGGGGAAGCATCCTATACCTTGGGGATTAGAATCTATAGAGATAGATCCAAGAGGATGCTTGGCTTGTCCCAGTCCAGGTACATAGAAACTATTATCAAATGGTTTGGCATTAAAAATTCCAAGAGAGGTCTCATACCGATGAGACATGAGATATCGCTTTCTACGAGTATGTCCCCAAAGACTCCAGAAGAAAGGACGAACATGAATATGATACCTTATGCCTCAGCAATAGGGTCTATCATGTATGCCATGCTATGTACTAGGCCTGATATAGCGCATGCTCTGAGTGTCACGAGCAGGTATCAGGCGGATCCAGGCTTGGAGCACTGGAAAGTAGTAAAGTATATCCTTAAGTACTTGAGAAGGACTAAGGATCTTTTACTAGTATATGGAGGTAATAGCCTTAAGGTTGAAGGCTATATTGACTCAAGTTTTCAGTCTGATGTCGATGATAGCAAGTCGAATTTAGGGTATGTGTATACCTTAAATGGAGGAGCAGTGTGCTGGAAGAGTTCCAAGCAAGATACCACTGCTGACTCAACCACAGAGGCGGAGTACATTGCTGCATCAGATGCAGCAAAGGAGGGAGTCTGGTTGAAGAAGTTCATTACAGATTTGGGAGTTGTTACGGATAGCGAGAAGTCAACTTCCTTATATTGCGACAACTATGGGGCGATTACTCAAATAAGGGAACCCGGGTCTCATCAGAAGTGTTCTGAGGAGGTTCCAGCTTATCAGAGAGATCGTAACTCGAGGAGATGTAGAAGTGGAAAGAGTTTCATCCGAAGGTAACATTGCAGATCCACTAACAAAGCCGTTGTCTCAGATTGTCTTTGAGCGTCACAGGGGTCTGATGGGGATCAGACACATAGGTGATTGGCTTTAGGTCAAGTGGGAGATTGCTAGTCATAGGTGCCCAGCAAGCCAATCACGTGAGTGATGGCACATGTGACTTGATACAGAATCTTTTTGCTTATTATATTTTGGCGTATATCACTTTATAACTATTGCATAAATGCATATATATATATATATTGTGATGTCCTTGGATTTGTGCAATGGGAATCGGATCGTGATGAGATCACGATAATGAGATCGATTCACCTTTAAACACATATCCTAAATAATCCCGGTCATAGGTTACTCGAGAGGGACATCGTGATAACCGGACAGACTGGTGTGCTGTATACCCGTCCATATGATGGATGCAGTTGGTCTTATAGCTGCTCGTGTAGGGACACTAGGGATACAGTACAGGTGCTCATTGGAGAATGAGTTCACTGATTGATCTGCTTACGGAATGCTGGATGGTTGATGATGCTTTATTGTCAGATAGCGATTCCGTAGTCCTAGTGGTATATCTGGTTCTTAGACTTGAGACATCAAGGATGTCCTGTATGAGTGCTCCACTCTTTGATACTAGACTTATAGGTTTGGCTGTCCCAGATCTAGTACAGCTGGTCATTGGGAGTGGTAGTCGATCTTACGAGGGCTATTGAGTGTCGATAGAGGATCATCCACTCTCGGCGTCATGAGAGGAATATCCCATGTGTTCTTACTCAGACAAATCCCTGGCCAGGGTCATTCGGGTTGAGAGAGAAAGAGTTCTCCGAGAGAATCCGATTAGAGCGAGACTCGAGTAGAAACCGTATGGGTTTGACAGCACCATGCTCGATATACGGTCTCTGGGATATTAGATGGATGAGGGACTATAGGTACACGGTAATTGAGGACAGACATGTCCAATGGATTGGATTCTCCTGTATCATCTGGGGAATACGGCGTAGTGGCCTAGTACGTCCGTAGTCGATGAGTCGAGTGAATTATTACAGAGATAATAATTCACTGAGTTAGAAGGAGTTCTAACAGATATGACTCACTGCCAGCTCGATATTGGGCCTAGAGGGTCACACACATACGGTAGGCATTGCGATGAGTACAGGTTCAGATATGAGATATCCGACGGAGCCCTTGTCTTATTGGATGCAGATCCAATACCCACTAGGGGAGGACCCATTAGGGTTTGACAAGGGACCTCTATAAATATGAGGGATTCAGAGCCTCATAGGCTAGAGCCTTTGCTTGCCTTTCCTATTCTCCTCTCCCTCTCCACCTCAGAGCAGGCCTGGAGTTTTGAGGAGTGTCGTCGCAACCCTGCTTTGTGGATCACCACTAGAGAGGAGGACGCTTGGCCTCCTTCACCCTCTCCTAAGGATCTGCAAGGAAACACGGATATATGATCTCCCTAGGTAACACAACCTACTCTATACACAGTTTTAAGTTTCACGGATTTTGCGCACCAATCTTCGCACGATGACGAACATCTTTTTGGGAATCGGAGATTTTGTTTTCTTGTTCTTCCGCTGCGCATATGATGTCTCCCCCATGATTTCCCAACAAATACCTCTCTCTTCGAAAGAACTTGTAGCCCCTTCTTGCTCAAGTGTCCCAATCGCCTATGTCACAAATCCATACTAAAGTCTTTCTCTGTAGCATTCAGTTGCTCACCATAAGTTTTGGCCTACAACCTGTATAAGGTGTGACATTCTTTCCACTAGCTATAATAAGAGAACTCTTATTAAGCTTCAATTGCCCTCCATGAAATTTGCTATCATAGTCTTCATCATCCAACCTTCCAATTAAAATTAAATTCAGCCTCAAGTCAACCACATACCTCACATCCTTAAGTACTAGTTTGTAGCTAATGTTAGTCTTTATATGGATATCACCCATGCCAATGATGTTTGTCGTGTCATAGTTACCCATCTTGATAACATCAAAATTTTTAAACATGTAGATAGTAAAAAACTCCCTCCATGATAAGAAGCACCTGTGTCAATCACCCACTCAAGATCCTGGCACACATAAAAAAAAAAATCATTAGGAGATAAAATCAAATAATCACCACCTTGCATTGTAGTTGTTGTATCTTTTGATTTTATAGACTCCGCATTTTTTCTCTTTTTCTTGCTCTTCTTAGGATCTTTGCATTGATTCTTGTAATATCCTTTCTTACCACAGTTATAGAAAATAATATCTTTTCTTGATCTTGACTTGCTTCTACCTATACATGAACCGCTTCTATCCTTAGACTTTAACCTTCCTCTATTCTCTGAGATAAGTGCTTGTGAATCATTTTGAGATGTTGCTGAATTCTTTCTTCTCAACTCCTCATTCAACAAACCGCTCATTACTTGACTCATGGTAACAACATCATCTGGCATAGAATTACTGAGAGAAACCACTAGTGTCTCCCAACTTTTTAGCAAAGAAATGAGAAGTAATAATGCTTGCAACTCATCATCAAGAGATATTTTCATAAAGGATAACTGGTTAGTGATACTCTACATTTTATTCAAATGCTTAGTAATAGAATGACCCTCTTTATATTTTAGGTTCACAAGTCTTTTTTATCAAGAAAGCTTTGTTACCAACTGTTTTTCTTTCATAGAGACATTTTAATTTTTTCCAAAGAGAATATACAGAACTTTCAGTAGAAACATGGTGAAAGATACTGTCATCGAGCACTATTGGATAAACCCAATCGTTTTTCGATCTAACCTCTTCCACTTATTATCTGTTATAGTTGCAAGCTTTGCACTATCCCCCTGCAAAGGTCCATACAAATCTTTGCAATACAAGAGAACTTCCATTCTTGGTTTCCATATCATCCAATTGTTTCCATTCAAGCTAATCATACGATAAATACTATCGGTCTCCATGTTCGAACAAAAAAAATTAAATCACCAAAACCTTGCTCTGATACCAGTTGATGGGATAAAAAGAGAGAAACTTTTATATACGAACAAATACTAGTTGGCCGTAACACGCAGTGGAATTAAATGGAAATCATAATCAAATATAACACTAATCTTTACATGGAAAACCCCTATAACGTGAAGGGTAAAACCCATAGGGCAAGCTAGAGAAAATCCACTATAAAAATAATAAATGTACAAATCTCAAAATCTCTTGCCCAAAACCTAAGCAACAATCACAAGAGAATAACTAGGATACAATGATTATGTTACTATGCATAATTTTCAAAATCTCCCCAAGTAATCACAATAAGAATCTACTATAGATCTAATCTAACTTGAGATAAGAACACTGCTTGGATGATTGAGAACAGTCTCTCTGCGTTGTCCTTGTCTTCTTCCCTTTCATTCTCTTATTTTTCTATTCTTTCCTCCTCACTTTTAGAATCACATAATTATAGTATTCTAACCCTATTCGCATCCACCATAGCCCTCTTTTTTCTTTCCTAGCCGCCACCCTCTTTTGTTAAAACGGTTAGGGTTTTTAGGTTAAAGAGAGGTGGGCTATAGGCTGTTAAAGCCTACTATAGAATGAACTCATGGGTTATCAGCTCAACAGATGGACCCAACAAGAGACCATTTTGATATTTAAGTTAATATTAAAAAGTTCGTGTTATAACATAGTTAAATTTAGTTAAAAATCTTATAAAACTATATCGATGGACCCAACAAAAGATCACTTTGATATTTAAGTCAATATTAAAAAAAAAATAAGTGGATCCAAAGGCTTTCAAAAAATAAGAGCTATATGAGTATTCTCTTTGTAAATTATGCCTTCGACTTTTGAGAAATAAGGGATATTTTGTGGTCAAATTCAATTACGTCAAGATATAAAGGACTCCTTATAGCCTTTTGATCACCTTGGGAGACAAAGGATGGTTAATGGTCTTTTGATTATATTAAAAAATATATGATGTTTCATGACCAAATTTGATTATGTCAAAAGATAAGAAATGCTTTTATGGCCTTCTAGCTATGTTAGGAAATAAGGGACTCTTCATGGATTTAATCGATCGGATCGGGAGATAAAGGATATTTCATTTCTACATTCGGCTATGTTAGTAAATAGAGATGCTTCATAACTACAATCCAATAAGATTATAACCTTTGTGTCCGATATTCTTTAGCCAACTAAGAGATTTCATATTGCTAATCAGTTGAACTATTAGGAATATAGGGAGATTGTGACCTTGATGTTTGATCTTTTCTAACCAATTAGGAAAATTTCATATTACCCATCAATCAAACTATTGGATAATCAAAGGTGTGAGGTGAAGGCCAAATAGAGCTTGACCCCTATAGAAGGGGGGTCCCCAAGTATTTGTTCCTTCTTATTCTTACTAAAGGATTTAGATCTTCGACCTTTAGAATTTCTTATAAACATTTTGGTTGAAGGTCCAAGATGTCTTCTACTTCCTCATTTTCTTCTTCTTCTTTTGGGAGGGAATCAATTTTTGGTTCCTTTGCCCCCTTAATCTCTATTAGCTTTATTTCCTCCTCGAGTAAGATAAAATCTGTGTCAAGGAATATCGCTCATTGGTGTGTAATCTATGATGTTCAAGGATTTTCATAATCTATGACGTTCCTTCGACTCTAACTCTAAAGTAGGTCTCGAAAACTTTAACCACCTTTTGTCTTGGATTTTCTTTAGGTTCAAGCTAATAGTTGTTCAACCCTAGTGATTAACCCTATATATTAAATAACTTATATATAGAGAGAGAGATGCACTAGTGGCAGAGCTTTCGCTACCCTCTATTCTTTCTATGTCGAAATCTCTCTTGCATGGAAGATCTTATGCATCGAAGTAACACCGAGCTCCTAGAGTTATTTTGTGGTTTCTATCAAGGAGTACTGTCATCTTGACATTATCCTGACGCTGACCTTTTTGCATTCATATAATGTTTGCTTTAGGTTGCAACCTTTTTTGCCCCTTTAACTTGAAGTAGATGCATGGCACAAGGGCTAAAGCTCCTGTAAGGGTTGGAAGGAATTTATTTTCTTTAATTTTTGAGAAGCAGGTGGTCTTTTAGCCTTAACTAGGTTGTCCATAAATTTGCTAATAGCCCCTAAATCTGATTGGATCAAGAAGGGGCAATTCACTCTAATTGCATAAGCTTTGTCCAGCTCGAACATGATCATTGAGAAAAGCAATCCATGGCTTGTGGAAGCCAAGCTAAGCCTCATGCCTTGCAGTTGATATTGGGACTTTGATTATTTGATTTCATGTTATTTTTTCACATGTCGAATGTATTCAATTTTTTAAAAAATTTTATAGACATATATACCTTTTAATGTCTTACTTCCTAAGTAGCAGAAAAGAGGGGCGAGGTGTCAAAGAGAAAAGCTTTTAACAGGAGCAATCGAAACCTTCCTTAAGCCCCAGAATTGACATCAATGCTCAATAAACATGTTAGGAGTTGACATTAAAAGCTTATAATCACCAAGCTACCCACCACTACCCTAGGTTGAATCGAATGCGACCTACCGAATCATCGAGGTAGTCTGCCCTTCTCCTCTATCAAACCCCTCATGTTAGCCGAGCTAACCCCCACAAGTCTTCACGTTATAGATTTGTTTGATAAGATAAGACAACTTTATGAGTGATCAAGCTTCATATGTACAAGCCCATGGAGGGCTCCGTGATGACAAAGCAGAGCTTATAAGTGGACTACCAATCATGAAAGATTTAATGTATGCCATGCAGTGGAATCGGGGATCATGCACTCGATATTGTCGAAGGAAATAGCTCACACTAGAACTCGGAGTCAACATTGATGTTAGTCAAAACTTGTTGCAAACTTAAGAGTCAAGAAATAGCTAGATTTGGCTGGGAATCTTAGAAAAACTATATGGAGAATAAATCTGATAAAGCTTCACTAATGTTTAAGTCAGTCTCGAGAAGAGTAGGTGGATTCAAAGAGATTGAAAAACTAATAGCTACGTAACTGAGTAGAGTAAGTGGAAGTCAATTCACGGAACAGGTATGCAAAATCTACAAAATTATTGTGTTATTCAAATATAAACTTTGACGAAACCATCAACCATTGCAGTTGTTGTCATTACATCGTATTGGTTGGATGAGGTGTTTGACTAACATGTCACATTGACAAGGCAATCAAGTTGGTATCAGGTTGATGATAATATAGAATTTAAATATGTGTGTCAAATCCCCCATAAAAAATCCACGGAATGATATGTAATAGGAAAAATAAAAAGAAGGGAAATTGATATGATTTATAAGTTTTGGATGTGAATCATACATGACAATTTCTCACATCAATCTGACCTAGGACTGTTCTAACCCAATCTAACTACATGTTGGAGATTTATTCTCTTCAAATCAAATGTGATATCAAATTATAACATAACATAAAAATTGATAAAGATAAGAAGCATAATTGTAACAATGCATAAAACTGTTTGATTAATATATTAATTAGGAAACATGACTTCTAATAAAAATTAGAAATTCAGTTATGTATAAATTTGACTCTTAAGCATTAAACATGGTGAAAGGTAAATTGAAGCACTACTTAGAAACATTAATAAGAGCATGAGGTCAATCCTAGTTCAAAGAATTAATCCGTGCATCTTGCTGGCCTATGACTGCTCCCTTATAAATCTAGAAGAGAAATTAGTGGTGCCAGCATCAAGTGAATATTGTTTCTAAGTAGCACAAAATTGGGAATGTTGGATGGATTATTACTCAAGAACTTGCTTCTGTTGGAATTAAACTTGTTTAACTGTGATAAAGAGATTTATTTTATCAAGAGGAAGATTCATCACATCAAGAAGAAAAAATAGATTAAAAATAAGTTAAATTGGTTATTGATTCTTGAAAAGATATTGAATCTTGAAAATATTTCTTGAAAGAGAATGATTCATCTTGAATATAATTAATGTAATGTATTTTTGGGGACTATACAAACCCCATATGTTGGGTTATGGAATAGATAGAGTTTCTGAAATTGTAAAGAGTTTTTGTTGAGAGAAATATAGAAGATTGAAGCTTGTCCTACTCTTCCTCTGTTTGATAACTCTATCCCTTCTTCCTATCAAGATCAACATTTTGTTAAGCCATGACATCTTCCTCAAGTACCATCCAACTCCAGATTCCCAAATTGACAAAAGAAAATTATGACATATAATGCATCCAAATGAAGGTTCTTCTAGACTCCCAAGATGTATGGAAGTTTGTAGAAGATGGATTTGTTGAACCAAGTCCAATAGAAGGAGCAATGAATGCAGAAGGAAGAAAACAACTCAAAGAAAGAAGGAAGAAGGAGAAAAAAGCTTTGTTCACGATCTACCAAGGGCTCGATGATACAATGTTCGAGATCATTGCTCCAGTAAATACTTCAAAGGAGACTTGGGAAATGCTTCAAAAAACATTCGGTGGTGTTGATAAGGTAAAAAAACTTCGTCTATAAGTTTTACAAGCCGAGTTTGAAAAATTACAACAAGGTACTTCTGAAACTATTTCTGATTACTTCTCAAAAATCATTTCTATTGTTCATCAAATAGGACGAACTGGTGAACAAATAAGTGATCAAAGAGTAATAGAAAAAATACTGAGATATAAAGATTTGATTTTATTACTGTTACGATTAAAGAATCTATTGAATCTTGTATTTTGATGATGAAACCACTTGATATGTGTTTATGATTTAATCTACGTTTTGGACGTAGGATACTTCGATCATGATGAGATAATTAAAGCAGAAAAATCATGTTGTACCGGAGGAACATGTCAAAAAATTGGACATCGGGCTGGTGGATTGGTCGACATATCGAAAGAAGGCTTCATGTCGTGGATTTGGGCATCGGGCCAAGAAGAGTGGAGATTGTGCCAAGGATATCGGAGTTGCGGAGTCAACTGGCTGATTGGGCAATAGGCCGCAAGAGAGGATGATGTACCGAAGAATCGAACGAAGCGTTGAGGGACCAATGACATACCGAACAACTTGATTAATTGCTTAGAATTAATTGTCTCGATCGAAATTTTGTTTTAAGTATGCAGGATTAACTATAATAGCTTGAAGACATAAATAGATTAAAAGTCTATGGAAGGATAAGTCAAATTAGTTATTAATTCTTGAAAAGATTTCTTGAAAGAGAATGATTCATCTTGAATATAATTAATGTAATGTATCTTTAGGGACTATATAAACCCCATATGTTGGGTCATGGAATAGATAGAGTTGTTTTTGAAATTGTAAAGAGTTTTTCTTGAGAGAAATATAGAAGATTGAAGCTTATCCTACTCTTCCTCTAATTGATAACTCTATTCCTTCTTCCTATCAAGATCAACATTTTGGTATCAGAGCATAGGTTAAGCCATTATATCTTCCTCAAGTACCATCCAACTCCAGATTCCCAGATTGACAAAAGAAAATTATGACATATGGTGCATCCAAATGAAGGTTCTTCTAGACTCTCAAGATGTATGAAAGTTTGTAGAAGATGGATTTGTTGAACCAAGTCCAGTAGAAGAAGGAGCAATGAATGCAGAAGGAAGAAATCAACTCAAAGAAAGAAGGAAGAAGGAGAAAAAAGCTTTGTTCACGATCTACCAATGGCTTGATGATACAATGTCCGAGATCATCGCTCTAGTAAATACTTCAAAAGAGGCTTGGGAAATGCTTCAAAAAACATTCGGTGGTGTTGATAAGGTAAAAAAACTTCGTCTATAAGTTTTACAAGCCGAGTTTAAAAAATTACAACAAGGTACTTCTGAAACTATTTCTGATTGCTTCTCAAAAATCATTTCTATTGTTCATCAAATAAGATGAACTGGTGAACAAATAAGTGATCAGAGAGTAATAGAAAAAATATTGAGATCTAAAGATTTGATTTTATTACTGTTACGATTGAAGAATCTGTTGAATCTCGTATTTTGATGATGAAACCACTTGATATGTGTTTATGATTTAATCTACATTTTAAGTGATGTAGGATACTTTTATCAGGATGATACAATTAAAGCAGGAAAATCATGTTGCGCTGGAGGAACATGTCAGAAGATTGGACGTCGGGTTGGGGGATCGGTCGACGCATCGACAGAAGGCTTCGGGCATCGGACCAAGAAGAGTGGAGATTGTGCCAAGGATATCGGAGATGCGGAGTCAACTATTCGATTGGGCAATAGGCCACTGTTAGGATCAGAGCGGCACTAAAAGGGGGGGGGGGGGGGGGGGTGAATTAGTGTAACGGATTAAAATGTCGATTTTGACAAATCTTTCGTACGATAGAAATCAAAATCGAAAGTGCTTAACTTGAAAGCGTATTCGCAAAGTTGTGCAGCAAAGGCAATGAGGAAATAAAGCAAGTAAGAAGGTTTGCAGTAATGTAAATAACAGTAATGAAATGCAAACCAGAGATTACGCCGATTTTAAAGTGGTTTGGTCAAATGACCTACATCCACTTGCGAGGCCCCTCTTCGATAAGGCTCCCACTTTTCACTAGCAAATCTCTTGAAAGGGAAGGGTAAATACCCCTCTTACAACTTTTTACAAGTGGTTCACTCTCTTATAGATTTTCAGCAAGAAAGAAGGAGGTGAACACTAGCAAATTGAAAACAAGACTAGCTAAGACTTTTCTAAGGCCTTTCTCTCAATCAATTGCTTCTCAAAAAGTTGTAATCTCAGCTTAGATTTGAGGGGTATTTATAGGCCTCATGAGGATTCAAATTTGGGCTCCAAAATTTGAATCTTCTTTGGTTCCCGATGCTAGCGGTGCCACCGCCTGTCAGTTTATGACATTGACAGTGGACTAGCGGTGCCACCGCCCAGCTCTCGGGTGCTGGGCGGTGCAACCGCCCAGTCTGGCGGTGCCACCGCCAAACCCTTTGGTTCACTGGTTGGGCTTCAAATTTAGCCCAAACCAAGTCTTATTTTGGGCCCAGTTGGCCCCTAACCAAGATATAGGATTATCTCTTAATCCTAATCCTAATTACAAGTGAACTACATAACTAAAAACATCCTAAGCAAGTTTTCAACCGCGAACGTCGAGTCTTGTTCCGGCGAGCTTTCCAACGAACTTCTTCCGACGGACTCTCAACAAGCTCCCGATCTTGTGATGACTTTAACGAGTAGCCGAGCCTTCTTGGTGATCTCCGTGAACCTCCGACGATCTCTTCGGTGAACTTCCGAAAATTCCGACAGGTTCCCGATTTCTTCTCGGTTGGTTCCGGCAGCATCTCCGAAGATTCTTCGGACTCTTAAACGTCCATCGAACTTGACTCCGGTATTCTTGCTTTGTGTTTTCTGGTTATCATAGTTAATCCTGCACACTTAACTCAATAATATGAATTAGATCAATTAACCCATCAATTGATTTTATTATCAAAGTCCGAGATTCAACAATCTCCCCCTTTTTTATGATGACAATCAATTGATGACGGAGTTAAACATAACTCCCCCTATCTATGTGCCATATTATGAGAAGATGAAAACACTTGAATTCTATCCATTGAATTCAAGCATAAACCGATAAGTTCTAACCATAGAACTTATCGTTATTCCCATTAAGCAATAGTAAATACGAAACTTTGATGAAAATCATAAGTCAAATGATAAGGGACGATTTTTACTACGATAGGAGATAAAGATTTTCAACATAAATTTCATGATATGTAAGGCATGCTTTCAATATGATCAATCAATCTTGTGATATCTTCAAGGATTTTACAAGGCATTTTGCAAGGCATATAAGACATTCATATCACACAAGCTTTTGCAATTCATATAAGTCATGCTATCAAAATAGTACAAGTCATCACTTTTCTCCCCCTTTGTCATCAACAAAAAGGGAATAAGACTTGAAGCACATAATTTGTTATTATAACATCAGGAATTCAACATTTGATCATACAAAAATTTTATCATTCAAAATTAAGTATGCTAAAATATTTACGCAGAGTTCATCTTAAAGGAAAATTTAACATTCATCCATTTTATCAAATCTCTTCTTTCTATAAATAACAAAAATTGTACATGTATAAGGAAGAGATTGTGAAAAAAAAAATTTCAAGTAGTAACTCCAATAAGTCAAGATCATAATTCGAATACAAATCCATTCAAATTCAACTCGTCAACTTGAAACTCATAATCAAGCCATCAAAATCAATTTCGAGATTCATAAAATATCATAAATTCATTAATCTTGATCAGATGGGAGCGGTGTTTGACTCAAGATAGGGTAAGGTAATTTAACGTGTCATTTAGAATCGAAAGAGAAGGATCAAATTCACCGAGGAACGGAGAGAGGATGAAAAACTTTACGAAAAATCCATTCAAACAAGTTTATTCTTAAGGACAATTTAACATACCTAATTCCCTTCTAATGAATTCAAATTGGTCTTCATTCAAAGCTTTTATAAATATATCTGCTAATTGATGCTTTGTGTCAATGAATTCTAGAACAACATTATTGTTAAGGACATGATCGCGTATAAAATGATGCCTAACGTCGATGTGCTTAGTTCTAGAGTACTGAATTGGATTTTTGGTGAGACATATGACACTAGTATTATCACATTTTATGGGAACATTTTTGAAGTGAATTCCATAGTCTTCTAATATATTTTTTATCCAAACAACTTGTGCACAGCATGCACTTGCAGCAATATATTCGGCTTCCGCCGTAGATAGTGCAACTGAATTTTGTTTCTTGGAAGTCCAAGAAACAAGTGCATGTCCTAAAAATTGGCATGTTCCGGATGTACTTTTTCTATCTATCCTGCATCCGCCAAAATCGACATCTGCATAAGCTATTAAATCAAATTTTTCAGATTTTGGATACTACAATCCTAGATTTGGAGTTCCTTTAAGATACCTAAATATTCTTTTAACAATTTTAAGATGAGATAATTTAGGATTTGATTGAAACCTAGCGTAAAGTCCTATACTAAACATAATATCCGGTCTAGTCGCGGTGAGGTAGAGTAGACTACCTATCATTCCCCTATATGTTTTTTGATCGAAATTTTCACTATTTTCATCTATATCTAACTTAGTCGCAGTACTCATAGGGGTGTTTATTGCTTTTGAATTATCCATGTTAAATCGTTTTAATAATTCTAATGTATATTTAGATTGGTTAAGAAATATACCATCACTAAGTTGTTTGATTTGTAATCCTAAAAAGAAAGTTAATTCACCCATTAAACTCATTTCAAATTCATGACTCATACATTTGGCAAATGATTCACATAGTGATTCATCCGAAGAGCCAAAAATAATATCGTCAACATAGATTTGCACAATAAGAAAATTATTTTCAAAATATTTAATAAACAATGTAGTATCAACCTTGCCTTTGGTAAAATTATTTAAAATAAGAAAGGAACTAAGCCTTTCATACCAAGCTCTAGGAGCTTGTTTCAAGCCATAGAGAGCCTTAGTCAATTTGAATACATGATTAGGAAGAAGAGAATTTTCAAATCCGGGAGGTTGTTCGACATATACTTCTTTGGAAATAAAACCATTCAAGAAAGCACTTTTGACATCCATTTGAAATAGTTTAAAATTATTACTACTAGCATAGGCAAGGAGCATCCTTATGGCTTCTAATCGAGCCACGGGAGCGAAGGTTTCTTCGTAATCGATACCTTCTTCTTGGTTGAAACCTTTGGCCACTAATCTAGCCTTGTTTCTAACCACGATACCATTTTCGTCTTGCTTGTTTCTAAAGACCCATTTAGTACCAATGACTAAATAGTCACTAGGTCTAGGAACAAGTTTCCATACCTTATTCCTCTCAAATTGATTCAATTCCTCTTGCATTGTAATAACCCAAAAATCATCTTTTATGGCCTCGTCAATGCATTTAGGTTTGATTTGAGAAAGGAAGGTGTCGTTAGCATAAAAATTCTTGAAAGAGGAATGAGTTTGAACCCCTTTTGATGTGTCTCCTATAATTAGCTCCTTTGGATGAACATCTATATACTTCCATTCCTTGGGTAAGGAAATTTCGGAAGAAGGTGCATCCAAGTTGCTATTTTGAGGAGGGGGTTCATTTAAATTCAAATTATCAAAACCAAGATCATCATCAAAATTATTTTTCTTTAAATTTAAAATTTCATTAAAAACTACATGAATAGACTCTTCTATTACTAAGGTTCTTTTGTTAAAAATCCGAAAAGCCTTAGAAACGGAAGAGTAACCAAGAAAGATGCCTTCATCGGATTTAGCATCAAATTTTCCTAAGGCATCCCTTTCATTCAAAATAAAGCATTTACAACCGAAAATTTTAAAATAGGAAATATTTGGTTTTTTGTTATTTCATAATTCATAGGGAGTTTTTGATAGGGATGGTCTTATTAGGACCCTATTCATGATGTAGCAAGCCGTATTTACGGCTTCGGCTCAAAAATATTTCGGTAGACTATGTTCATTTAACATCGTTCTTGCCATTTCTTGTAGGTTTCTATTTTTTCTTTCAACTACTCCATTTTGTTGGGGATTCCTCGGAGTGGAGAAGTTGCGATTGTATCCATTAACTTCACAAAAATTTTGAAAGTCACGGTTTTGAAATTCGCCACCGTGATCACTCCGAATTGATGAAATCATGAAACCTTTTTTGTTTTGAGTGAGTTTACAAAATTTAGAGAAACACTTAAAACAATCACTTTTGTGAGCTAAGAAATAGGTCCAAGTGTATCTAGTATAGTCATCCACAATTACAAACACACTTAATAAACTTTATATTTGGAATTCCTCGCACTAATTCTCTAGATGAGATCTTAGATATTAGTTTCATGCTTGCATGGCCTAGTCTCCTATGCCAAAGCTAAGCATCATCGTTTAAAGTGGAGAAGCACATTTCATTACTTAGTTCATCAAGGTTGATGGTGTAGACATTAATTTGTTTTAATGCAATCATAGTTATGTTATGGTTTGGTTTTTCGATAATACACACATTTGATTCAAATCTAACGATATAACCTTTATCGCATAATTGACTAACACTCAAGAGATTATGTTTTAATCCATCAACTAGTAAGACATCATCAATAGAAAATTTTAATTTGTTACCTAGAGTTCCCTTGCCAATGATTTTGCCTTGGTTGTTGTCTCCGAAGGTGACGTACTCTTCTTCTTTGCTAGTGAGCATAGAGAAATGAGATGGATCTCCAGTCATATGTCTTGAGTATCCACTATCTAGATACCATCTCTTGCTCCTAGCTTGTGATGGTGTATGTTTCTACAAGAAGGGATTATTTTTAGGTACCCATTTTCTTTTGGGTGCCTTAAAAACTGATTTAACTTGTTCATCATATTGCATAGAATTGATCATGGTTCCTTTAGGAACCCAAATTAGTTTGTTCGGACTAATTTTCTTGAATGGACATTTATAAGTTTTATGTCCATATTTGCAACAAAAGTTGCAATTGCTTTGGTGTCGAACATGTAAGACGGGACCTTTAATGAAGGTGGTTGGATTTTGGTGAGGACTTCTCACAAATCCGATTCCACTTCTTTTAGGAACGTGATCCTTATTTGTAAGGATCATGTTTAAAGATTTGCTACCAACCTCAAATTTCTTTAAGGTGTCCTTAAGTAGTAAGTTCTCCTTTTGGAGAGATTCTAGATCATGATATTTTATACATGGAGCTAAACTATCATGATATTCAGTTTTTAATTTATCAATATCACAAGTGAGACTATCATGCTCCTTTTTTAGCAATTTATATTTTCTACTAATTGTCTTACATTCATCAAATAACTCATGGAAAGCATTTAATAATTCATGATAAGGTAAATATGCATCAATTAAATCCGTTACCTCTTCTCCGATGGCCATTAGGGCGTAATGAACAACTTGCTCGGTGTTGGACTCCTCTTCTTCGGACGCGCTTGAATCATCCCACGTTGCCTTGAGCGCCTTCTTCTTTGATGTTCTCTTTTTGGCTTGAGGACAATCGTTCTTGTAGTGTCCCGGTTTTTTGCACTCATAGCAAATCACTTGGTCCTTCTTGTGTTCAAATTTATTTTTTGTATTATTTTTAAATTTATTCTTTCTTAAATATTTTTTAAATTTTTGAGTCAAAAGTGCAATGTCATTGTCAATGTCCTCATCACTTGATGTTCCTTTCAAGTGGTCTTCTTGTGATGTGAGTGCCATATCCTTCCTGTTCTTTGGAAGGGGGTTCTCGAGCTCGTCATGAGCTTGACATGTCATTTCGTAGGTCATTAGAGACCCAATAAGTTCTTCAAGAGGGAATGTTTTAAGTCTTTAGCCTCTTGAATTACCGTAACTTTTGGATCCCAACTTTTAGGGAGGGATCTTAAGATTTTAGTTACTAGTTCAAAGTTAGTAAAATCTTTACCAAGAGCTTTGAGTCCATTGATGACATCCGTAAACCGGGTGTACATGTCTCCGATGGACTCACTTGGTTTCATTCGGAAAAGTTCGTAAGAGTGCACAAGGATGTTGATTTTGGACTCTTTCACTTGGCTAGTGCCTTCATGAGTGACCTCAAGAGTTCTCCAAATATCAAAAGCCGAATCACAAATTGAAACACGATTAAATTTATTTTTGTCTAGTGCACAAAACAAGGCATTCATAGCCTTTGCGTTTAAAGCAAAAACCTTCTCAACGGAAGAGAAGATTTTTGAAATCCGTTTTCAACAATAGTCCAAAGCTCGAAATCCATGGAAATGAGGAAGATCCTCATACGAGTCTTCCAATAAGTATAATCCGACCCATTAAACAAGGGTGGAAGTGTGATAGAATGACCCTTATGTATGCCGGAGTAAGCCATCTCTTTTGGGTATCAAACCAAATATGAGAGTGCGCCTAGCTCTGATACCAATTGTTAGGATTGGAGCGGCACTAAGAGGGGGGGGGGAGTGAATTAGTGTAGCGGATTAAAACGTCGGTTTTGATAAATCTTTCCTACGATAGAAATCGAAATCGGAAGTGCTTAACTTAAAAGCGTATTCGCAAAGTTGTGCAGCAAAGGTAATGAGGAAATAAAGCAAGTAAGAAGGTTTGCAGTAATGTAAATAGCAGTAATGAAATGCAAACCAGAGATTACGCCGATTTTAAAGTAGTTTGGTCAAATGACCTACATCCACTTGCGAGGCCCCTCTTCGATGAGGCTCCTACCTTCCACTAGCGAATCTCTTGAAAGGGAAGGGTAAATACCCCTCTTACAACTTTTTACAAGCGATTCACTCTCTTACAGATTTTCAGCAAGAAAGAAGGAGGTGAACACTAGCTAATTGAAAACAAGACTAGCTAAGACTTTTCTAAGGCCTTTCTCTCAATCAATTACTTCTCAAAAAGTTGTAATCTCAGCTGAGATTTGAGGGGTATTTATAGGCCTCAAGAGGATTCAAATTTGGGCTCCAAAATTTGAATCTTCTTTGGTTCCCGATGCTGGCGGTGCCACCACCTGTCAGTTTCTGACACTGATAGTGGACTGGCGGTGCCACGGCCCAGCCAAGCGGTGCCACCGCCCAGCTCTCGGGTGCTGGGCGGTGCCACCGCCAGACCCTTTGGTTCATTGGTTGGGCTTCAAATTTAGCCCAAACCAAGTCTTATTTTGGGCCCAGTTGGCCCCTAACCAAGATATAGGAGTATCTCTTAATCCTAATCCTAATTACAAGTGAACTACATAACTAAAAACATCCTAAGCAAGTTTTCAACCGCAAACGTCGAGTCTTGTTCCGACGAGCTTTCCGACGAACTTCTTCCGACGGACTCCCAGCAAGCTCCCGATCTTGTGATGACTTTAACGAGTAGCCGAGCCTTCTCGGTGATCTCCGTGAACCTCCGACGATCTCTTCGACGAACTTCCAAAAATTCCGACAGGTTCCCGATTTCTTCTCGGTTGGTTCCGGCAACATCTCCGACGATTCTTCGGACTCTTAAACGTCCATCGAACTTGACTTCGGTATTCTTGCTTTGTGTTTTCTGGTTATTGTAGTTAATCCTGCACACTTAACTCAATAATATGGATTAGATCAATTAACCCATCAATTGATTTTATCATCAAAATCCGAGATTCAACAGCCGCAAGAGAGGATGATGTGCCGAAAAATCGGACGAAGCGTCGAGGGACCAATGACATGCCGGACAACTTGATTAATTACTTAAGATTAATTGTCTCTATCGAAATTTTGTTTTAAGTATGTAGGATTAACTATGATAGCTTGAAGACATAAAGCAAGTCTACTAGAGTCAAGTTCGATGGGTGTTCGAGAGTCCGCTGAGAGTCCGAAGATTCGTCAGAAGTGTTGCCGGAACCAACCGAGAAGAAATCGGGGACTTGCCGAAGTTTTTGGAAGTCCGCCGGAGAGATCGTTGAAGGTTCGCAGAGATCACCGAGAAGGTTCGGCTATTTGCCAAAGACTCGCTGAACTCACCACAAGACCGGGAGCCTACTAGATGTCCGCTGGAAGAAATCTGAGGGTGTATCGGAAGTCCGCCGGAAGTTCGCCAAAAAGCTCGTCGGAAGGAAACTCGATGTTACCGGTCTAACATTTTTGAAAATGAATAATTAAGCTATTTTCTCTTGATTTTTCGATATCCATAATTTGAAAAAATGTATCTTGAGGCTTGGAACATTTTATGCATAAATTAATTTTTTTATGATTCAATACTCCTTTGTAATTATGATATGTTTATCGCATGATATGATTGAATCACTATTATAAAAGAAAAAAGAAATTGTTAGCTTGCTAATTGCAAAAATATATGCTAGCTTGAATGATAAAACATGAGATTGTCTATAGTGCAAATTTATTGTTCTCATGATGTGTAGATTGAAATAATGATTAGAATTTTGATGGTTTTTATGATAAAATTTATTTTTCGATCCTAAATGATTGATGATATATATATATATATATATATATATATATATATATATATATATATATATATATATATATATATATATATATATATATATTTGGCACAAAAAGGATAAAGGCATACTTGTATGAAACAACTAAATAGAGAAAAGTATTTTTCTTGAAAATTATTTTTTCTCTATCTTATTGACTTTGATGAATCCATTTGTATTATTTTTATGAATCTCATGGATTAAGAAAATGATTTGAATTTAATGGGTTTTATTGAAATCATGATCTTGATTTCTCATAATTATAATTTGAATTTTCTATTGAATGAATCAAGATTGTTTTCTATTTAAAAGAGATTTGTCGACATGTTTCATGGTCTTTTAGTATTTATGATCTTAATAATTATGTTTTGAAACTTTATGTAAATCAAGATTGTCCATCATGATTCTCTCTTTGAATATTTAAATAGGAGAATTTTCTAGATGAATCATGATTTTGATGATTGAATATTTGATATGCATGAATTGAGATCTTGTTCTCCTATTATTCTTTTTGCTATTCACCAAAAAGAAGACTAATTCTATTAAACCATGATATGCTATATGAATTTTATTGTATTCATGAAGTAATATCTCATCACCAAATTTTGTTTGATATTCCTTCATGTGATGATATGAATGCATGAAACACTTATGATATGATTTTTATACAATTCCGTGTATTCATAAAATATTTATCTCATTACCCAATTAATTCTTCTTGATATTCCTAATGTGATGAAATGAAATTATGCATGAAATATAAATGGGGAGAAGTTTTGATCATGCATGGTAGGATACAATTTGATAAATTAATACCATCATGATTTGAAACATTTATGATTTGAAATTATGTATACAATTACTTTTTATTGTGATGATATTTGCATATAATGTATATCATGAATGCTCTAAATGATGAATGCTTAGTAACATTATCAAAATATTGATAAATGCTATGATTTGTTACCAAAATGATGTATCATGTATGATATGCCCATAGTGATTAATTTATTTGTATAATGCATGAAGTAAGGATACAAATGTAAAGTTTTAAAATTGTGCATATTTTAATTTAAAAACATAATGATGCACAAATAAAATTGACATTTACCTTTGTCATGATTTAGAAATTGATGTAAAGGGTCTTTCTTTCTTTTTCCAATGACAAAGGGGGAGAAAGAGTTCCTAATGTGCTATCTTGAATTGATGTAAAGGGTCATCTCAAAGAGAAATTAGCTAGCTTGCACAAGTCAAAAAAATGCAAAAACTTGCTTACCTTCTTGCACATCTAAAGAGAAGATGCAAATGTAACACTTGCCAAATTGTTTGCTTGCCTTATGTAAAACATTGTCTCTTGCTAGTTTGACATTTTGTTAAAGAAGTAAAAATGGCACTTCTTAAAAGAGAAGAAAGAGTTTGCTATCTTGAACATCACAAGCTTGCCTATCTTAAGAAACAAAAATTACAAAAGTGCTATCTTGCCTATCTCAAGAAGCAAAACTTGCAACTTGCACATTGCAATAGGAAGCAAAAATCATGAGCTTACATAAGAAAGCTACCTTGCATTTGCTTTCGAAATTTTTGCTAGCTTGTATGTAGCAAAACTTGCATATCGTAAAAATTGCTAGCTTGTAGCCTAAAAAGAAGTAAACAGTTGCTAAACTTGTACATCTTTAATTGGTAGATTGCTTGATAATAAAATTTGATACTATGTTTATTATACAATGATTTGAACTTTTTATCTCTAAACACATAAGAGTTGGAACTTCTCCTTTTTGTTGATGACAAAGGGGGAGAAGTACGATGACATGACATGTTATGCATAAGTTTATGATGACATGTTACTTGGAGTTTTGAATCTAAGAGTTTTTATCAATAAGTCAAATTAATAGGGGGAGTTTGTTTAAACTCTGGGAGTTAAGGTTAACTCCGTCATCAAGTGGTTGTCATCATCAAAAAGGGGAAAATTATTGAATCTCGTATTTTGATGATGAAACAACTTGATATGTGTTTATGGTTTAATATGCGTTTTGAGTGACGTAGGATACTTCGATCAGGATGAGATAATTAAAGCAGGAAAATCATATTGCGTTGGAGGAATATGTTAGAAGATTGGACGTTGGGTCGGTGGATCGGTCGACGTATCAATAGAAGGCTTCAGGCCATGGATTCGGATATCGGGCCAAGAAGAGCCAAGGATATCGAAGTTGCGGAGTTAACTGGCCAATTAGGCAATAGGCTACAAGAGAGGACAATGTGTCGAAGAATCGGATGAAGCGTCAAGGGACCAATGACATGCCAAACAACTTGATTAATTGCTTAGGATTAATTGTCTCGATCGAAGTTTTGTTTTAAGTGTGTAGGATTAACTACGATAGCTTGACGACATAAAACAAATCTACCAGAGTCAAGTTCAATGGGTGTTCGAGAGTTCGCTGAGAGTTTGAAGATTTGTCGGAAGTGCTACTAGAACCAACCAAGAAGAAATCGGGGACTTACTGAAGTTTTCAGAAGTCTACCGGAGAGATTGTCGGAGGTTTGCAGAGATCACCGAGAAGGTTTGGCTACTTGCCAAAGACTCGCTGAACTCGCCACAAGACCGGGAGCCTGCTGGGAGTCCGCCAGAAGAAATCCGAGGGTGTATCGGAAGTCCGTTGGAAGTTTGTTGAAAGGCTCGCCGAAAGGAAACTCAACATTACCGGTTAAAAACTTACTTAGGACTATGTCTTAATTTCATAGTTTGCATATAATTATAGTTAGGATTAAGGGTTAATCCTATAACCTGGTTAGGGGTCAATTGGGCCCGAGTTTGGATTGGTTTGGGCCAAGTTTGGAGCCCAACTAGTGAGTTGAAATAGTCTAGGCGGTGACACTGCCAGACTAGGCGGTGGCACCACCCAGAACCCGAAGGATTGGGTGGTGGTACTGCTAGACTAGGCGGTGGCACCGCCACCGACAAGCGATGGCACCACTAGTAAACGGTCAATATAAAATTGACAAGCGGTGGCACCGCCACTGATAGGCGATGGCACCGCTAGCTCCGAGAATCTAAGAGGAATTCAAAATTTGGAGCCCAAATTTGAATCCTCTTGGGGTTTATAAATACCCCTCAATTCTCAGTAGAAAAAATAACCTTTGAGAAGTTAGAGATTAAGATAAAGCCTTAGCAAAGTCTTTAGCAAGTCTTGTTTTCAATAGCTTATGTGTTCACCTTCCTCTTTCTTTTTAAAAATCTATAAGAGTGTGAACTACTTGTAAAAGGTTGTAAGAGGGGTATTTGTCCTTCCCCTTCAAAGTGATTTGCTAGTGAAAGTTGAGAGCCTCATTGAAGAAGGCTTCGCAAGTGGATGTAGGTTATTTGACTGAACCACTTTAAATTGGTACGTTCCTTTATTGTGTGAGTGTTTACCTTTCTGAAACCATTATTTACATAGCAGCAAGCTTTTGGTTTTCATCTCCTTACTTTACTCGAGCTACTTTTACTAAGTCATTCTTTGTCGAATCAAAATCTCTACATATTTACGAAATTATTTTCAAACTTACAAGTTTTAATCCGCTGCACTAATTCACCCCCCCCCCTCTTAGTGCCGCTCCGATCCTAACAGAATCTAAAGACTTAGAAAAAATGTCTTTAGAAGAACTTATGGGTTCCCTTCAAGTTCATGAACAAAGGATTACAAAAAGAGAAGAAGGCAAAATTATGAAGCAAGCACTATGGACATGATAGAAATTACAAAAGGTCTAAAATACAATGTTATGTTTGCAAAATGTATGGACATTACTCTTATGAATATTATTATAATCCTAACAATCAAGATGATAAGGTAAATTTTGTTGAGGAATAAAAGAACAAAAATCAAGTTTTGCTAATGAGTTATGATAATTTGAAAGATGATCAGTCTATGACATGGTATTTAGATACAGGAGCCTCAAATCACATGTGTGGCATCAAAGAGTTATTTTCAGAAATGGATACAAGTTATTCCAAGAACATTACATTTGGTGATTTGTCTCAAAGACCAGTAAGAGGCAAAGGTAAAATTCTTCTTGAACGAATAGAATTATGCATTTCAGATATTTATTATGTTCCTGATATGAAAAATAATATTTTAAGCTTGGGACAATTACTTGAAAAAGGTTATAATATTGAGATGAAAGATATGACTCTCTCAATTCGTGACAAGAATAAAACATTAATATCACATATGAAAATGACAAAGAATAGAATGTTTCCTCTGTATTTAAGTATTTTTTATCAATCAAATTATTTTAAAGATGATATTGAGGATATTTCTATACTTTGACATCTTAGATATGCTCACTTAAAAGTTGAGGCTTTGAAACTTCTAGAGAAGTATAATATGGTGAGAGGAATGCAAAAATTGATCGCCTAACAAAATTATATGAAGTATATGTCATGGGTAAACAAGAAAGAAAGCCTTTCAAAGTGAGATGAACAAAAAGAGCATGACATCAACTTGATCTGGTGTACTCAGATGTTTATGGCCCTATCAATCCAGTATCACTTGGAGGAACCATGTATTTTCTTACCTTTACTAATGATCACAGTGGCAAAACTTGGGTTTACGTGTTAAAAGAAAAAAAAAAAGCTTTAAGCAAATTCAAAAAATTCAAGGATTTGGTTGAAAAATAAAGTTATTGTAAGATTAAATATTAAAGAACAAATAGGGGTGGTGAATATATATCAAATGAATTTGAAAGGCTGTGTAGAAATAATGGAATTCTACATCAATTCACTATGCCATATACACCTCAATAAAATAGTGTCTCAAAAAGGAAAAATAGGACTATCCTTAATATGGTCTGATGCATGTTAAAGGAAAGAAAAATTCTTAAAGAATTTTAGGGAGATGCTATTGCTTGTGTAGTTTATTTGCTTAATAGGTTTCCGACAAAGCGAATTGGTAATGTTATACCAGAAGAAGCATAGAGCTTACAAAAATCAAGAGTTGATCATTTGAGGATTTTTGGAAGTGTTGCATTTGCCAAGATACCAGAAGAAGGGAGAACAAAATTGGAGGATAAAAGTCAGAAATACATTTTGTTAGGTTATCTAGTGGTTACAAACTCTACAATCCTATCACAAATAAAGTTATGATATTAAGAGATGTTGAGTTTGATGAACAATAGATTTGAAATTGGAAAAGTGATGAGCATCATAAGAAAGCTAAAGCTTCAGAAGAAGATGATATAATACAAGCAATCACCGAATTGGCTTTGCCGGAATCATCACCTAGATCAGCTAGGTCACATGATTCAAGAAGTCCAATTATAAGAAGGACAAGACCGATTCAGGAGCTATATAATGTAGCTCGAAGGATTGATACTAACAATGATGAACTTTCTTTATTTTGTCTTTTTGCAGGGTATGATCCATTAACCTTCGAAGAAGCTTATAGAGATGAAAAATGGCGACAAGCTATGAATGAAGAGATTCATGCCATTAACCAAAATAATACATGGGAGCTTACTATACTTCCAGAAGACCACCAAACTATCGGTGTTAAGTGGATCTTCAAAACAAAAAGAAATGCAACAGGAGATGTGGAGAAATACAAAGCCAGATTGGTTGTAAAGGGATACAAACAACAATATAAGATTGACTATGAAGAAGTATTTGTACCAATTGCTCGATTGAAGACAGTAAGATTACTTATCTTTCTAGCAGCTCAAATGAAATAGAAAATTTTACAAATGGATATCAAATTAGCATTTCTTAATGGAGTTCTTGAAGAAGAGGTATAATGGATTTCTTGAAAGAAACTTGGCATGTTAGATGAAACAAGTTTTAAGTGGAAAGAATGTTAGAATCAAACTTGTTTAAGTGTCATAAAAAGATTCATTTCATCAAAAGAAATGTTCATTACATCAAGAAGAAAAAATAGTTTAAAAGTCTATGGAAAGAAAAGTTAAATTGGTTATTGATTCTTGAAAAGATTTCTTGAAAGAGAATTATTCATCTTGAATACAATTAATATAATATATCTTTGGGACTATATAAACCTCATATGTTGGATCATGAAATAGATAGAGTCTCTGAAATTATAAAAAAAAATTCTTGAGAGAAATATAGAAGATTATCCTTTTTTCCTATCAAGATCAACAGCCTCAAGATGCGGACTGATGTCGACCACATAACCCCATGCTCAAAAGCAATTACTGAACAACACAGTTTGGTCAACACATCCAAACAGCCAACTATTAAAGAATCTCTATGATTTGTTGGTGGCAATATCATTATCCCAACCATGGGTAAAAACTCTAAAAGCGACTTTGATTCCTAAGGCATATTAATTTTTTATTGTTTTTTCTAGCATCATCCTTAATTTAAATGTTTAAATTAAATATTTTGCTCTCCAATGACTCCATAAATATACAAGTAACTTGATCTTCTCATCTATATTGTTTAATCTTATCGATTTATTTTCATCTAATATCTTAGATAATTGATATGTATTTGCTTTTATTATGGAGAACTTCAAAGTTCAAAAAAATTATTTAAAAAATTTTGATTGATACATCTTGCTTCAGTTTTGCATCTTTTAACAAAATTTCGAATTATATAGATTTTATTGATAATAATGGTGCATTTGACTTCTCTTGTAAAACTATAATATTGCTCTAAATAAAGACCTGTATGATCAAGTCAGTAAATCTTGCCAAATAAGATTTTCACTGTCATAAAGAATATCAAAATCTTAAATTAGAAAATTTTCAAGAAATATCAGACTACTTAGTTGTTTCAGGCATCAAGTCTTTTAAAACAAATCGTATTTTAAATTGCGGAGTATTTTATGTATTTATCCTCCTAATTTGTTTCTTCATGTACCTGCAAGAACAATCATGAAGGATTTATCTGATGGCCTGTCTTTAGTTCTCTGCTTGTGCCTTTGTTCATCTCCTGCGTTCAAAAATTTGGGATGGCTGAGTTTGCTTCAAACATGAGGTAAACATCAACCAAAATGCACATTGGACTTATGAAATCATCCTGATAAGAATCTATGCTGACTCATAGTCACATGTTTGTGAGCCTTGACGTCCTAGTTGCTACTAAAATATAGCCTGCCATTTATTTGTGGCTTGTGTTCTTGCAGATAAACGATGTACTATTATGTTCTGTATATTGACTCACTATGGTGTTAATAGATGATTGACATGTTTTAGACTGTCAATTAATGAAGGCCCTAATGATGATTGATATCCTGCAGCTACTATTTCCTCATGCTTGGCTCGAGTGTATGAATGCTTTTCTTTTGTCTTCTTGATGACTTTGTTTTCAGACTTACCTAAATTGAAGACATTACGCAGCATTTCATCCTCATGTTAAGCATTTTTCTCCCTCCTTGTTGACCATTGTTTTAGACTAACCTTACTTCAGCTGCTTCCTTCTTCTGACCGTCGACTGGGGCTTAGCAGAATTGACTTCTTTTTCCCACATTTCCAGTCCTCATTCTTGAGTCAAATGTATGCTAACCACATTCTTCTTCTTCTTATTTGACCACCATTTCCCCCCACCTAAATCGAATGGTTTATCTCATTCTTCTTTTGACTCCCTGTGACTAAGTGAACAAGGATAAATGACCATCACTTTTCTTCTTCTCATGCTTCACTCATGGACCTTAACGTAGGTCCACATCAAAAGTGCATGAGACAAGTCAAATTGAAATAAATATTCATAAATATTAATTAAACATTGGACGTAACAGATAGGTAGATTCGAATTCATAATATGCACTCGTTCCATGATAAAGTGAAGCTTATTATAGATTCGGCTGTCTTCTAATTAACATTTGAGCAACGTTTCTTTCTAATTGACTTGCACCAAGGCTAATATGTTACTGAAAGAAATACTAACATGTAGAATACCTGTGAATTCGATTTTATATAAATCTGCTGACGAATCCAAATGTCCGTCGAGATACATTCTTTCCCCATCTCGAACTCGATCGATAGGCATCCGAACCTAACTTAAAGTAGATTGGATGATACCGACAAGAAAAAAATCCGATCTCATCAAGTTCAACTTTTATATTGAAGAATCTTATTTACTCATGCAAACAATATTTTAAAAAAATTGGAAGAGGAGTGATGCATGATTGCTGAAGAGGCTTAAAACATTGCGCATGGAATATGTTGATTCTTTTTGCAAATTAATCATGGCAGAGCATTTGTTGCCAAGTACTGTAAGATAGAAATTAGCATCCAAAATTTGTCCCTTGGGTACTACTCAGTACACTTTAGAAAAGAAAACCTTAGAAGCCTAAACACTCAGATGAATTTAGAGAAATAGCATCTTAGTAACAATCAACATAACACTAAAAAGGTTATTTATCAATCAGATGATTCAATTTATCAAAGAGCAGAGTGATAGAATGTGGTCTGCATCAATATCTTGGTAGAGATTGTGAACAGTAATTCTGTGAGGGCAACAATAATGCAGGGTCACTGTTTCTTTCTAATTCGTACCCGAAACTGAGCTAAAAAAACCATGTGATGCTCACTTTGATGTAACACCATATGCTGGCATCTGGATTTTAGTGCATCTCCACTTCAAATTTGCATGTTGATCATCATTGGGTTGTCCTTGTAGGCCTTGAAGGATCCTCGAAAATGCTTGGAGTTCACCATACTTCTGGTGGTGTTCGGGACGTTCGCGTGAAGCTCCTTTTGACATGGCCTTACGAACATATGCCTGAGATATTAGAGGTTTCCACGACTTTTCACGTCTTAGTTGCCGTCAATTGTTGTAGTCTTTCCTGTTTACTGGAAAATGGAAAACCTTCTTCATCAAAAAATGAAGGAACAGATGGCAAAATGTTACTCGATTTCAGGTGACGGACAGCTTTACCACTGTATAAACGTGTGCAGCTCGCTGCCGCCACTAAGATGCAGTTAGGCATCGCTTTTGCCACGCCTACCTTTCCGAATGAAAAGCGTTGCAAGAAGCCGCAAGCATTCTCACAAACGGCCCAGATTCCGACCCCAATCCGACCGAATCCGGCCCACACCAATCCGACCCCATACGACCACCACGATTCCATCGTTGCTCCCAGCTTTCTTCCCCTTTGCCTCCCATTCCAACCTTCATCCGCGTCCCCTGTATATATGTATAGCACGGGCAGGTATGCCATTTGCCATTGTCTGAGCCTTCCCTTGTTTTGATCCACTTCATCTCGACTCTCACACAGGCGAAGATACTGAGGGAGAGACTTCCGTTGCAGAGTTTATAGCACCCACAGGGGAACCTAAAGAAATGGCTTCGCTCACACGTTGCTTATACTGCACCGGAGTGGGACCCAGGGCCCACCTCCTCTCCCTCTCCCTCTCCCTCTCCCCTTCCGCCTTCCGCCTTGAGCCCCCTCTGCTGACGCCGGCCCTCGGGAAGCCAGCCGCTGCCCACCGCCGCCGCCCTGATCCGCCCCGGGTGGTGGTGGCCGACGCCTCACCGCTTTTCGCGGCGGAACCGGCCACTGCGGCGGCCTTCGACTTCAAGGGCTACATGCTCCAGAAGGCGGCGGCCGTCGAGCGCGCCCTCGACGAGGCCGTGCCGCTCGCGCACCCGGAGCGCGTCCACGAGGCAATGCGCTACTCCCTCCTCGCTGGCGGCAAACGCATCCGCCCCGTTCTCTGCCTCGCGGCCTGCGAGCTAGTCGGCGGCCGGGACGCCTGGGCGATGCCCGCCGCCGTCGCCGTCGAGATGATCCACACCATGTCCCTCATCCACGACGACCTCCCCTGCATGGACAACGACGACCTCCGGCGCGGCCGCCCCTCCTGCCACCGTGCCTTCGACGAGCCCATCGCCGTCCTTGCCGGCGACGCCCTCGTTTCCTTCGCCTTCGCCCTCCTGGCGGACCCGTCCTCCTACCCCGCCGATGCATCGGTGACCACTGACCGGATCGTCTGTGCAGTCGGCGAACTCGCTAGCTGCGGAGGCGTCAAGGGCCTGGTCGCGGGCCAAGTGGCCGACATCGAGGCCACCGGGCCGGGAGCCCCGGCCAGCCTCGACCAGCTCAAGTTTATCCACCTGCGCAAGACCGCTGCTCTGATGGAGGCGTCGGTGGTCATCGGCGCCATTGTGGGAGGCGCCTCCGATGACCAGATCGAGCGGCTGAGACAATACGCGAGGTGCATCGGGCTGTTGTTCCAGGTGGTTGACGACATCCTCGACGTGACCAAATTGTCGGAGGAGCTGGGGAAGACGGCAGGGAAGGATGTGGCCAGCGGGAAGACGACATATCCAAAGCTGTTGGGGTTGGAAAGGTCAAGGGAGTTTGCTGAGAGACTGCTAAACGATTCCAAGGAGCAGCTTGCGGGATTTGATCCGACGAAGACGGCGCCTTTGCTACATCTGGCAGATTACACCGCCTACCGCCACAAGTAGATCACGTTTTAGATGCATGCGTGCCTGCCTCGCTCAAATGCTAGTAATAGGGTTTGCATTGGCAATTATGTCAGATCCAGTGGTGGTGTTTAAGCTACATGGAGAGATTAATCAATCTTTCCCTACTACTGTTGTTCCTCATCCCTTTATTTCTGCTATGCATTTGGTTATGCAATTAATGGAATATATAATTAAATTTGGGAGGGATAGATATGTGAAACAGATCAATTCATTTTGATACGTCTATAAGGAGCTATATCATGATATGATTGTCGTCACTCTGCTTCCATTCTTGACTTAAATGACAACACACCTCACTTAAATATAACACGCCATGCACAGGAAAAAGTTGAAAGAAATGTTAATACATAGTTGTGTGCTAAAAATAAAAGAACAGAAGAAAGAAACACAGCATGAGTTGCAGATAATAGTAATAATATATGAAGAAATAACACCATGTTGTTGATGTCAGTTATATAAATTACTCCATCCTCGATCAATTTCTTCAATTGCAATCACCACACGACCACTTTAGTCAATATTGGAATCACTAAGAGGATTAAGTAGGTGTTCAACTCACTAGAATCAGAAATGAAACTGCAGGATAACTTTCTTAGATAAATGGACAAATCTACAACATCGGATCAACCAAAAGGAATCAAAAAATAAAACTGAAAACCCTCTGGGAAATAATTTTTGTGTGTCTGATACAAAAGGTGACAGCAGCCAGCTAATTCCATGATATCATAGGACTTCTATACAAGAGAACAAAGTAGGAGAATCGTTTGCTTGTACCAGACAAAGGAGTTACCCAAAAGAAAGAACACACGAACCCTAGATTGCCTATGACCATGAACCATCAGGAAAAGGGTCAAGTGCATCTTGCTTACCATTCGCATAGAAGTCAACAACAGCTTTCATCCTAGAGAACTTCTCTGGATGGTAATTTACATGAACAATCACAGGCTTTAACCGGCGCAATTGAGCATCTTTTCTCAGTCTTGAAAAGAACTTTGCTGTTCATGAACAGATAAAAGTCCATGGTCCTCCTGGAAGCATGAAGGCCACTGTATCCTGGATGTGAAGGGTACAAGAGCTCTTCGTTGAAGCCTGCTTGGTCCCATGAATTTGGTTCCCGTGCCATCCGATCTGCCACACGATCCAAAAGCTCTATAGAAGCGACTGCGGGTCTTATGTAGAAAAATCCGGAGTTATATACCCATATCCACATCGTATGGGCATATCTTGCCCAACCCATCGAAGGTTCATCAAAGACATCATCACGCCATAAGCTGTCATATTGCTGTGACCATCACTCGTGGATCCAATATCAGAATCCCTATAGAGATGATCAAACGGGTTCTGCAAGTAGATTATATCAACATCCAAAAGAAGAATGCTGTATCCAAGCTGTAAAATTTCTCTCAGGATCCGGAATTTCAATCCAGAGACAGCATGATTTCCACCAGTCCTTCCGACGCTATCGTTATCTTCATCAGGAATTCAGCGGCGGTAAATAGGAACTTCATTTGAGTTGCAAAATTTTTCTATATCACCATCCAATGCTACAACTAAATAGTTGGGGATCACAACTCCAGCGCATCCTTCACATTGGAATTTGCTAGTGCAACTATTAGCTCCTTCCTAACAGCTACCCTTTCCAGTATCTTTGCCAACCTGATTCATCAGGAATGACAGTTGGATTTGTTCTCAAGGACTTCACAGTACCAAAAGGCCCAGCTTTTTGCTGCTCTCTTAAAGTTAGGGAACTCTTTTGAGCCTGATCTTTACCCTGCTCAGCCACTTTTAACTTTGTAGTCGACTCCATGACCTGCTCCTTCAACTCTTTGTTCGTCTCTGAGAGTGATGCCAACTCAGATTTCAACGCATTTGTCCTCTCAGATGTTTCACATTTTGCAGAGTTAGCCTGGACATATAAAAGAAATATAGCATTTATACACAAAACAAGACATGATTTGAACTAGAACTAGAAGCCTACTTTGCTAAAAGCAGATAGTGATATGCCATCGAGCTTTGTATTATCTAAATTGCGCAACAGCATGCTCATAAGTGCCATGCTGTAAAAAGAAAACGTTGATATAGCATGAGATAAATGGACATGGTTCACCTGTCAAAAAAAGGAAAAAAATAGATTAAACACTTAGAATAAAGCAGTTGATAGTTGCCACCATTCTTATTTCTACAGCATACAAACATGATCTTAAGGTTAAAGTTTCTCTTCAGGATCACCAAATGCCAGTTCTTATGCTGCTCAAACCATGTCCTCCATGTTTGCACATCAAATGTGGCAAGGTTTGATCCATACAGGTGTTTGGAGTAAACCACCAGCCCAGAATTGCTCAAACCATGTCCTCCATGTTTTCACATCAAACGTGCACATCAATTGTTGGATCCAAACTGGTTTTTGGAGTACTTTATCTCTCACTATCATTACTTTTTCACATCTAATAAAGAATCTAAAAGTAAAAGAAACCATTAACATAATTTGGTACAAAATGAAAGAGAATCACATCCAAATTCCTTGCTGATAGCTTTATTATGTTTTGAAATGACAACTTCTCACATCATGTTGTCGCAACCTACAACTACCAACTAAAATGTAATGTACATTAGAATTTGAAATCAAATGTTGATGGTGGAGGATAAAGTTGATAAAATAAATAACTACAGGATAAGAAACCAAAAAAATAAATAACTCCGGTTTGACGGTTGAATTGCTAAAAGGATAATCAATTAAATATATATCCCTTCGATACCATTGTTAGCTGCATGGTCTTAATGTAGCATATAAATATTATATATATATATATATATATATATATATATATATATATATATATGTATATGTTTAAGTTGACTTTTGGGGTTCCTACTCAGCGTTGCTGAATTTTCTTTATTTTTGATTTTCAGAGCAACCTCCCTCTAGTACTAAATCGGATTCCAGTGGAGAGTGGACCTTCCTCTACCGCTAAGTAGAGCCACTTGGATGATTATTGAAGTTAACATCACTATGTTTACTTTTCTATTTATGATTCGATGAATAAATAGATTGTAATAAATGAATTGTAATAAATGTTTATGAATGATGAATAAAGTGATGTTTATCTATTTGGCCTAAATGTGTGGAAAGATTTAAAAGAAATAAAAAAAAAATCCAGGATGTGACATCTTTTTATTGTATCAGAGCATGGTCTAGGGCCTGTAGGTGTATTAGGTCCCTTGATTGACTTTAACCGATGATTGTCTTTAACATATTATAGGAGTAATGAAGCCAATTTCAGATATTAGTGGTCCTGTCACTCGGGGTGCTCATGGTCGCAATGCTATTGGTCTACGCACTCGGAGAGGTGTTCAAACAAATAATAACTTGGAAGCTCCACGCATCGTAGAGCAAACCCAGTCCTCCCGTACACCTGTCACTAATTATGGGCCAGCTTCTCCGACTTCGCAGAATGCCCCTCATGCCCCAACACCCGTCAATGCTCAAGATGACGTACATGGAGTCCTCAATGCTATTAGAGGATACTTTGAGCATCAAGAGGGGAACAAGATGAAATTCCACAGGGTAGGAATAATACTTTAGATCCTTTTAAGAGATTGGGACCACCAATTTTTGAGGGTTAGCCAGACCCAATCTTTACTGAACGTTGGATTCGTCAAGTGGAAAAGACATTCGAAGCTATCGAATGTAGGGAAGATCAAAAAGTGCCTTTCGCTTCTTTCATTTTGGAAGGGAAGACAGACACTTGGTGGACCTCAAAAAGGAGGATGTTAGAGGCTGGAGGTAATGTAGTAACTTGGGAGCAGTTTAAAGATGCATTTTATGAGTAGTTCTTTCCTGATGCAGTTCGCTTTGAGAAACAACAAGAGTTCCTTAGCATCCACCAAGGAAATAGAACTGTAATGGAATATGATCATCATTTCACTGAGTTGGCTCAGTTCTCTCCACATATTGCTTTTAATGAAAGTCAAAGAGCTTGTCATTTTGAGAGGGGACTTCGATCATCAATTAGAAAGTCTATTGCAGTACTGATTTTACCAACATATGCTGAAGTGTTAAATCGATCTTTGGTGGTAGAGAAATTGGATAATGAATTATAACAAGCAAAGGATCGAAAGCGACCTTTTAGTGCTATACCATTTACATATGGGGGATCACATTCTGGACCCTCAAAGAAAAGAAAAGAAAAACAGTTTGGGCATTAACAAGCAGGAGCTCCTAGCAATCAAGTTGTTATAAGATGTTATTTCTATGGGAAGACAGATCATGTTTCCACCTCATGCCCCACGGGACAACGCGTATGTTTTTATTGTCAACAACCAGGGCACATGTCAAAGGATTGCCCACGGAAGCAACATCAACGCCGAGCTCCACCCCAAACAACTAGACAACAATAGCTACGACCCAAAGAGGAAGGACAGGCAAGAGTCTACGCACTGACTCATCAAGATGCTGAAGCCTCGGGATCTATTATTAAAGGTATCATCACAATCAAGATGCTTATTGATTCTGGTTCTACACATTCTTTTATATCACCCTATTTTGCTATGAAATTGCATAAGAATCGTGAGACAATGAATAATGCATTAATGGTAGTAACACCAGTTGGAAACTCTTTGATAGTTGATCAGATATATAGAAGCTGTGTTATTACTATTTAAAGTCACGATTTGCTAGTAGATCTTATTCTACTAGAATTTTAAGATTTCGACGCTATCTTGGGTATGGACTGGCTTTCAGCATACCATACAAGTGTCGATTGTTTTCGGAAGACTGTTACTTTCTCACCTCTAGATCAATCACCTTTCAAGTTCATTGGGATTTAAGAAAAGTTTCCTTCTATTATTTCAGCCTTGAGTGCTACCTAACTATTACTGAAGGGATGTCAGGGATGCTTGGCCTTCATTTCTGGAGAAGAATCTAAGAAGCAAGTATTAAAGGACATCCCCATTGTGCGAGATTTTCCAGATGTTTTTCCTAAAGATCTACTTGCACTACCACCAAATAGACAGATTGAATTTACAATTGATCTTCTACCTGGTACTGCACCTATTTCTAAACCTCCGTATAGAATGGCACTAATTGAGTTGAAGGAGTTAAAGAAACAGATCCAAGAGCTTTTGGACAAGGGTTTTATTCGACTGAGTGTATCACCTTGGGGTGCCCCTGTCCTATTTGTGAAGAAAAAAGATGAATCTATGCGACTATGCATCGATTATAGACAACTCAACCAAGTGACCATAAAGAATAAATATCCTCTTCCCCGAATAGATGACCTGTTTGATCAACTTCAAGGTACTTAAGTATACTCAAAGATTGATTTGAGATCTGGGTATCATCAACTAAAGATAAGGGAAGGAGACATATAGAAAACTGCCTTTAGAACAAGATATGGTCATTATAAATTCTTAGTAATATCTTTTGGACTCACAAATGCACCAGCTGCCTTCATGGACCTCATGAATAGGGTATTCCACCCTTATCTTGATAAATCTGTAATTGTGTTCATTGATGATATCCTGATCTACTCCAAAAGCATAGTAGAGCATGAACACCATCTTAAGACAGTTCTGGAAGTCTTAAGGCAAAAGAAACTATATGCCAAGTTAAGCAAGTGCAACTTCTGGCTCAATAAAATTATGTTTCTCGGTCATGTAATTTCGAGCGCTAGTATATCTGTTGACCCTCACAAGATTGAAGCTGTGATAAAATGGAAGCAGCCTTCTAATGTTTCAGAGATTAGAAGCTTCTTAGGTTTGGCTGGATACTATAGAAGATTCGTAGAAGACTTTTCAAAAATAGCAGCACCATTGACCAAGTTGACACAAAAGAACATAAAATTCATGTGGGATGATAAATGTCAATGAAGTTTTCAAGAATTGAAGAAGAAATTAACTAGTGCTCCTATCTTGTTGATTCCTTCAGGGGGAGAAGGTTTTGTAGTGTATAGCAATGCCTCACTACAAGGGCTTGGTTGTGTTCTAATGCAAAACGAGAGGGTAGTTGCTTATGCATCGAGGCAATTAAAGTCTCATGAAAAGAACTATCCTACTCATGACTTTGAGCTAGCAGCTATCATTTTTGCACTGAAAATTTGGAGGCATTATCTCTATGGATAGATTTTCAAAATCTTCACAGATCATAAGAGTCTCAAATATATTTTTACACAGAAAGATTTAAATATGAGACAAAGAAGGTGGTTGGACTTTCTAAAGGATTATGATTTTAATATCAACTACCATCCTGGGAAAGCTAATGTAGTTGCTGATGCCTTAAGCAGAAATACCTACAGTCTTGTAGCCTATATGAATATTCAAAGAAATTCTATAATGATGGAATTAGCAGACTTAAAACTTAAACTTTTATCGGAGACAAATAAAGGTTTTCTTGTGTGTTTGATGGCACAATCAGTTTTGGTGGAAAAGGTTAAAGAAGGTCAAAAGGAAGATACATATCTTCAAATGATAGTTAAGGAAATAGCTCAAGGATCTAGACCTGAATTCCTCCAAGCCGAAGATGGTTCTATTACATTCCACAATCGACTTTGTGTTCCCGAAAGCCATCCAGTAAAGATGCAATTATCAGAGGAGGCACATAGATCAAAATTTAATATCCATCCCGGGACTACTAAGATGTATCGAGATTTATGCCAAAACTATTAGTGGCGTGGTATGAAGAGAGATATAGTAGAGTTTGTTTCTAAATGTCTGATATGTCAATAGGTGAAGATAGAACATCGAGTACCTACGGGAAAGTTGTAAAGGATTTCGATTCCTGAATGGAAGTGGGAGCAAGTCACTATGGATTTTGTGATAGGATTACCCAAGACTATGAAAGGATATGATGGAATTTAGGTAATAGTAGACAGACTTACTAAATCTGCTCACTTCCTTCCTATTAACAAGAAGTATTCATTGGATAAACTAGCAAGCTTATATATTAAGGAAATTATTCGATATCATGGGGTGCCAGTTAGCATTATCTCAGATGGAGATCCAAGATTCACCTCTAAATTTTGGGGAAGTCTACAAAAATCTTTGGGCACGTAGTTAAAATTTAGTACAGCTTTTCACCCCCAAACTGATGCCCAATCTGAAAGGATAATACAAACTCTTGAAGATCACTTAAGAGCATGTACTTTAGACTTTGGTGAGAGTTGGGATATGCACTTGCATCTAATTAAGTTTTCTTATAATAATAGTTACCACTCTAGCATACAGATGGCTCCATTTGAAGCTCTTTATGGAAGAAAGTGTAGATCGCCTGTATATTGGGATGAGGTGGGAGAACGGAAGCTTTTGGGGTCTCAATTAATTCAAAAAGATGCTGATAATATTCGAATTATACGCCAAAGATTATTAACAGCTTAAAGTCGTCAGAAAAGCTATGCAGATCGAAGGCGAAGAGATCTAGAGTTCAAAGTTGGTGAGCACGTTTTCTTAAAAGTGTCGCCAACTAAGGGAGTTATAAGATTTGGTCAAAGGGGGAAGTTAGCCCCAAGATTTATTAGCCCATTTGAGATCTTACAAAAGGTTGGGCCTGTGACATACAGACTGGCGTAGCCCCCGGCTTTGGCTAGCATCCATGATGTATTTCATGTGTCAATGCTTCGAAGATATATCAAGGATCCATCACATGTCATATCTTACCAACCTCTACAACTATGAGATGATGCCACTTTTAGAGAACAACCAACCCAGATCTTGGAAAGGAAAGAACATGTTCTAAGGAACAAAATTATACCTTTGGTAAAGATTTGTTGGCAACACCATTCAGACCAAGAGGTAACTTGGGAAAGAGAAGAAGATATGCGATAGTAGTATACTCATCTATTCTATTATGAAAAGCTAAATTTGTGGATCAAATTTCCTATAGGAGGGGAGAAATGTAATAACATCAAATATTTAAGTTAGGAATTGATTTTCTTTCCTTGTTATTATAATTTAAGGAAATCTTAATCTACTTCCTTGTTTATTGATATGAATTAAGAAAATAACTAGTAAGTATTCCAAATATGATGATATCATATTTGTTAATATATTAAATAAAATAATTTATATTAAATAAATACGAAAATTAAAATTAATTTCCCTTAATAGAGGCTCAACTCCTCCTATTTAAAGGGAGAGATTTCTCTCCTTCGTTCCTCACCTAGTCGAGTCTGGCAGCGGGAGGAACGAGGAGTTACACCCTGTTGACAAGAGGTAGGTTTCCCTACCTTTCTTAAATTTAAAAGTTTTAACTTTTATTTTGATTCTTTAAATGTTGAAAGTTTTATAATTTGAAAAATATGTATCAATTCTTTAAATGTCAAAATTTTTACATTAAAGTAATTAGTTAAAGTTTTCATAATATTCTTTGACCCATGATTAAGGTTTTTATTGTAGAATTAAATATGTTAAAAATATATTTGTTTTATATGATATTTCCTGTATTACAGTTTATCTTTAATCTTATCTGGATTAAAATCTTGTTAGATTAGAATATGTTATCTAAAATCCTTTTTAATATTCTTTGATCTGAAATTTAAAATATATTATTCTGAATGATTTAAAATATGACTAGAATATGTTGAAATTTTATATGTGTTGAAAACATGATTTTTATTTGAATTTAGAAGGCTATTCCCTTGTATTAAAACTTATCTCCGAGTCCCTCTTTTAATGTCTTATGATTTCTAGTCAAATTTAGAATGTTATTTCTTTGTATTAAAACTTTTCTCTTTATCTATCTTTTAATGTATTATTATGTTTTTATTTATATTTTTAATGGGTATATGCTATGATATGAAATTGGACATTAATTAGAATGAAATTGCTCACAGGCCAAGCCCAACTCACGGGTCAAGCCTTGGCCCGTAGGCTACCCCAGCCCAACCATTATGGGCGATCACATGCGACGCACATGACTAGTCTAACGGCTAGGGCTAGGCCAGTTTTGTGTAATGCATGCTCAATTATATATAATGCACATAACCAGTTGATGGACTGGCTCAATTTAGCCCAATATTATTGTTGAACTTGAGCCCAAATATTGATTGAGCTAAACTAGACTTGATTAGTCTAGATCAATTCAAGGTGATTCTGAATTGATTGACTTATTTAAGTTAGTTTAACCTAAATTGAACTTAATCTAGTCTAAATTATACTAGTCTAGGGTGGTTTCAGACCAGTTAAATAAGGATTAGAGATCAGTTCAGTTAGGCTCTAGTAAATCGAGTTCAATTGAATCGATTAAACTAAAGTTCAAGTCAATTGAGGGCTAATTTATATTATTTGATATTGATGATATTTGAAAGAGACGTTTTAAATATGTTATTTCATCCCGAAATGGACATGACTAGTGTGAGATTATATTATTTTCCTACCGAGAGCAGGTAGGACGATTCCCTTCGGGGATTAGCGGGTCGTCAGACGTGGCGGTTGGACGGTTCCTCCATCCGCTGTTGGGAGGAACGTGTCCCCACTTTGGCGGGTGTGGGACACCACTCCATCCGCTATTGGGAGTGTGATATGAGTTTGCCTCCATCCGCTGTTGGGAGAACACAAACTCATCCCGTAGGATAAAGCCTCTCCATCCGCTGTTGGGAGAGTGCTACTTCGGGTATTTGATATACGCCAATGGGATGATTGATTGAATTTTGATCATGTATACATTTTGAGTTGACTTTTGGGGTTCCTACTCAGCGTTGCTAAATTTTCTTTATTTTTTATTTTCAAAGTAGCCTCCCTCTAGTACTAAATCGGATTCTAGTAGAGAGTGGACCTTCCTCTACCGTTAGATAGAGCCACTTGGATGATTATTGAAGTTAACATCATTATGTTTACTTTTCTATTTATGATTCGATGAATAAATGGATTGTAATAAATGAATTATAATAAATGTTTATAAATGATGAATAAAATGATGTTTATTTATTTGACCTAAATGTGTGAAAAGATTTAAAAAAATAAAAAAAAATTCAGGATGTGACATATATATACCTTCGAAGAGAAAGAAAAGGGAAAATAACTTTACCCTTCTTTTGCCTAATTTTGGACCTATTTTTTTTTTAAAGATACGGCTATCTTTCTCAATAATAAGCCATTGTTCCCAAGATCTGTTCTCTCACTGAGTTTCTCGTCAAAGATCTTATCTTCAAATCCAAAGAGCAACCAAAAGAGGGTAGAAGCGCCGTACCTGACTCCACCAAGCGGCCGAATCCTGGTCGTCGGAAGGCGAGGTACAGAAAGAGCGGAAAAGACCGACCGGGTAGTGGAAGACGCAGAGGCTGCCCAGGAGGATCCCGATGCCGACGGCCATGGCCATTTGAGTTCCGCGCGAGGGCGAACCGTTGGATCGTGTCAGGAGGCCATCCCGCCGCCCGGCCATCCTCTAGGAAGCCCCCGATCTCGAGAAGCGAGGAAAAGCGCAGGAGACGAAGGATGAGATGGGAAACAAGGAACGTACCGATTTATGGCGTGCAATTGAAACGTTCGATTGCAGCTGCCTTTGCTCTGTTACGTGAGAGTGGTAACAATTTCAGCTTTATGTGGAAATGCTGAAGACGAGGAAAAGAGGAAATGTGATGGAAACAACTATTTTGGATTCATATAAATACACATGTAGACGTACATGCATATGCATTCATGTTTATTTTTTGTGTATATGTTTTCTTTATATATATATTGAGAAAAAAAAAGTTATTTATAGTAAGAACATTTGACAGAGAAAATATCCTACTATATAACTTTTGGTAAGATACAAAATATAACATTTACTTGGTGCGACCCTATAGGCACATGAGGATTCAAAAGTATAAGTGACCTGACGAACTTATAAGCATTTGATTCTCCTACTTCCCAATCAATATGGAACTAAATATCATTATCAGTACTCTCTCCTATTCCTCATCCGATAGGGGGGAGAGGATAGGTATTCAAATGATAGAGAAAGTAATAACGTAAGTATTGCACTACCGACTCATCCAATCGGAGACTGTCACTTGGGCGATGACATGGGTGTCATCACTTAGGACCCTTGCTCATCTCGATCTATAGGACGATCATATGACCCAATCGTAAGGTGCATTATGTTAGGATCAATCGTCGGTTTTATAAGAGGGAGAGGGTGAATTAGTACAATGGAAAAATCATCGATTTTGTAAACTTTTCGTTTGTTGAAAATCGATCTCGAAAAGTGCTTGACTTTAAAGTAAATGAACTAGCAATTAACTTAGAAAGTAATGGCAGTAATGTAAAGCAGAATGAAAATGAGCACACCGGAATTTATAGTGGTTCGATCATTATAACCTACATCCACTTCAGATTCCTCTTCCGTCGAGGAAACTAGCGTCCACTAATGATCTTCCTTGGATAGGCAAAGATTAACTACCTTTTTACAGTGTTTTCTCCTTTTCACGGGTTTAGAAGTTAACCCTTACAAGCTCCACACCTCTCTTGAATGATCACAACACTTAGAAAGGGAGGAAGAGGACTCTTTTCATTTTTACAACACTTTCACACCCCAAGACTTCAATATTTTGTTCATACTTTTGTGCCCTTTTATGCAAAAAAAGGCTGGGATATTTATAGGCCCCAATGGCTTTAGAATTGAGGCCAAAATATGTCACTTCCTTGGATTTCGGGGTACTGGTGGTACCACCGTTATTATTGGGCAGTACTACCACTTGCAGACTGACACTAGGTGATATCACCACTCAGTCTAGACAGTACGATCGCCTGATAGAGCTCGAAGACTGAGCTCTGATGGTACCATCGCTTGATAGGGCGGTACCACCACATAACAGTGTTTGTTAGGATCAAGAGCAGCACTAAGTTGGGGAAAGGGGGGGGGGGGTGAATTAGTACAGTGGAAAATTTTTAAAATTTCGTAAAATAATTCGTACGTTCGATGGAAATGTAGCAACTTAAAATGTAAGAGAGTGTAAGCATAGTGAAAATAAGATGAGGAGGAGAAGCAGTTTGCTATGAAATGATTTGTAGTTTAAAGTAAATTGCTCAAAATGAAATGCAAAGCAGAATTTATAGTGGTTCGGTCAATGTGACCTACATCCACTTTTGGATTCCTCCTCTGTCGAGGTCACCGGCGTCTATCAATAGGCGAAGGCCAATCACCTTTTACAACTCTTTTCTCCTTTTGTTGGGTTTAGGAGACAACCCTTACAACTTTCTCTCCTCTTTCTTGGATGGTTACAGGGCTAAGAGAGGGAGGAGAAAAACTCTAGCACTTTTACACTTCAATGATTCAAGATTATAATCACACTTTAGGTATCCTTTCATGCAGAAAATGGTGGGTATTTATAGCCCCTAATGGCTTCAAAAATAGAGCCAAAAAATGTCTCATCCTGATTTTTCGGGGTATTGGTGGTACCACCGCCATTACTGGGTGGTACTACCACTTGGAGTCTGACACTAGGTGGTACTACTGCTTAGTTTGGGAGGTACTACCACCTGCAGTCTGACACTAGACAGTACTACCGCTCAGTCTGGTTGGTACTACCGCCTAACAAAGCTAGAAGACCGAGCTCTAGCGGTACCATCGCCTGACTAGGGTGGTACCACCGTTATCAGCAATAATTGCTTGTGGTACCACCGCCCAGACCACTTGGGAGATTGGGTCTTCCTAGCTCAGAGCCTAGTTGGCCCCTAACATAGTTGATGGGATTACCTATCAAATCAAACTCTAATTATCGTTCTAACTACGATTAAGGCAGGCATGGTCCGATACATCGATTCTTTCACTCCACGATCCTTCAGTCAACTTCTTGGCGAGTCTTCTGGCAAGCTTCCGGTGATCTCCCAATGAGCTTTTGATGAGTCTTCCAGCGTACTTCCGGTGATCTCACGATGAACTCTCGGTGAGCTCTTGATATATCGTCCGAGTCTTTAACTCCGGCCCATCATCTACTTTACGCCTTACTGCTATCGTAGTTAATCTTGCACACTTATATCAACACATGGATTAGATAAAATAATTTACCAATTGATTTTATCATCAAAATTCGAGATTCAACAATCCCTCCCTTTTTTATGATGACAACCAATTGGTGATGAAGTTAATCTTAACTCCCCCTATCTAGATGCCATAATTGAGAAATGATACTCTTGAATTCAACGCCTTTAAATTCAAGCATCAAATTGATAATTTAGACTTATTATGCACATCATGATTTACCAAATCTAAAGATGATACCATGTATGATATCAAGGCATGACATCCATTTTTGAGTCAAAATCATAAAAATTTTCAGCATCAAAGTAAGCACTATGTTGCATCATCATACTTATAATTTGAAGAGATAACATAGAAATCAAAACACAGAATTGCAATCATCAAAGTAAGTAGCATTTTAAGTTTACAACATCAAGGTAAACAACATAAGATTATAACATCAAAGTAAGCAGAATAAAAAAAAGGGAACCATTTCTCCCCCTTTGTCATCAGCAAAAAGTCATAAATATTTATTCAGGTGGTGGCTAGTCAAAGTATCTAAATAGGGTATTGAGTTGTTGACGAATCTGCTAAAACTCAATCAAAATTTGATCTTGGCATTGCTCAAGTTGATTTTGATGTTATTCAAATCGATCCATCCGAGTCCCTATGTCGTCGATAGATGAGGAAGGTACTTGCTCTACTAGAGATGATTCCTCAAAGGGACTAGTTGGAGGAGATTGATTACCCATAAAAAATGGTGTTTCAGGTTCTGGTTCAAGTTGGAGGGGATTAGTCCTTCTAAGCAGTCTGGTCCATATACCATTTCTGAATGTACATCTCATCCGTCAAAGTATATTTCTATGATACTAAATCTACCTAATTTTATAACTTCTTCGGGTGAAATGATAATATCATAGGCATGGAGTAGTCTTGTGATTAAGCTATCATATGGAAGCATAATGTCCTTTTTTGATAGTTCTATCATGTTTTGTTGGATTAGGTAACTAAAACAATTGTTATGTCCCTTCATAATCCAATACATAGTACCTAATTTCATTTAGCTTACTTCATCATGATGATATTATTTTGGGAGAATGATACTTATCAGGATGTGATAAAGTATTTTGGTGCTTAAAAGTAGTAAATGTTCGTAACTTTTTGGAAGAATTGCTAAGTTAGGATTACCAAAAATTGTTCCTAAGGCATCAACGTAAGTAGTCTCAACTGTTTCTTCATCCCATTATCCTCTAAAATAACACCTTATTTCTTTTACCGGAATTCCTATGATGTTGTAAATTGTTCTAACCGTAATGGGTATATGATGTTCTAATAGATAGGTAGATACCCCTTCTTCTTCATCTATACCTAAATTATTATAAAATAACCTAACAAGTCTATGGTAGATAGGTTCACTTATTTGAAGGATTGAGAGAATGTCTAGATTGACAAACCATTGAATAAGTTCTAAATCACTTAATTCATCTAAATCAACATATTTACCCTTATGAACATGTCTAGATTCAATGGAAGAAAATTTTAGGGCATGTTGATTAGAATCGAAAAGTAGGGAGTCATAATTTTCATCTAATCTCCTATTCCCTTTATCCCTAAAGGATCTTCTAGAACCCATTGAGACTAATAAGTTTTGTCCCCTTTTGCGATATGTACATTTGCAATTTTTGCTTCTCTTGTCTTGTGCAAGCTAGTTATCTCCCCCTTTGTCATTGTCAAAAAAAGGGAAGACCCTTTACATCAATTTCTAAATCATGATAAAAGTAAGTATCAATCTTATTTGTGCATTATTATGTTTTCAAAATAAAATATGTACAACTTCAAAACTTTACATTTGTATCCTTACTTCATGCATTATACAAATAAATTAATCACTATGGGCATATCATACATGATACATCATTTTGGTAATAAATCATAGCATTTATCAATATTTTGATCATGATACCAAGCATTCATCATTTAGAGCATTCATGATACACATTATATGCATATATCATCACAATAAAAAGCAATTGCATGCATAATTTCAAATCGTAAATGTTTCAAATCATGATGGTATTAATTTATCAAATTGCATCCTACCATGCATGATCAAAACTTGTCCCCATTTGTATTTCATGCATAATTTTATTTCATCACAATAGGAATATCAAGAAGAATTAATTGGGTAATGAGATAAATATTTTATGAATACACGGAATTGTATAAAAATCATATCAAAAATTTTTCATGCATTCATATCATCACATGAAGGAATATCAAACAAAATTTGGTGATGAGATATTACTTCATGAATACAATAAAATTCATATAGCATATCATGGTTTATTAGAATTAGTCTTCTTTTTGGTGAATAGCAAAAAGAATAGTAGGAGAGTAAGATCTTAATTCATGCATATCAAATATTCAATCATCAAAATCATGATTCATCTAGAAAATGCTCTCTTTAAATATTCAAAGAGAGATCTTAGGAGATCATGATATAGATAAAATTCATTCAATCTTGTAGAAGAACAAGATATTAATTCAAGCATATAAAATTTCTCAATTCATTATGAATCATAAAAAGAATTGTGGTTCCGAACAATCATGATTCATTTAGGAAAATTTTCTCTTTAGTGCACGATAAGAAGAAATATAGCAAAGATACCTATCATAATTCATTTGGATAGTAGATGTTAAAATGAAACATAGAGGATAGAAGATCTTGATTTTTATAGAGTAAGTCTCAAGTTATAAATCTTGAAAAATCAAGATAAAGCTCATTCAAATTCAAATCATCAAATCAAAATCATTTTCAAGAGATTCATAAAAATATGATAAAATAGATTCATCAAACCAAGAATTTTTAAGAAAATACTTTTATCTATTTAGTTGTTTCATATAAGCATGCCTTTGTCCTTTTTGTGCCAAAACAAATATATATATATATATATATATATATATATATATATATATATATATATATATATATATATATATATATATATATATATATCATCAATCATTTAGGATCGAAAAATAAATTTCTTCATAAAAACCATCAAAATCATCATGTATAACTTTAAAATCTCATGCATAAAATCATCATGGTATCAAAATTTCAATATTTTCATTATAACTTTATGCATCATTAAGTATACAATCGTCAAGCATGACACTATTTCATTTATGTGTAATAGTCATTCTTATTATCGTGAATCGTCAATTGTCAATCATCAATCGTCATTTTTAAAGTATACAATCATCAATCGTCAAGCATACCTATTTTATTTATATCAAATCAAAACATGCATTATTTTTAAAGCCACTTTTATCACGGTATAAATTGATAATCCATAAATCGTAAAAGATCATTATGGAAATCATCAAAATCAATAAACTATAAATTACCCAAAACTCAACATCATCATGCATAGTTAAAAAAAAAAAAAAAATTTATTAGGCATGATATCATATTTCATAAGGCATTTTTAATCAAAATCATTTTGTTTATCATAAACATACAATTTTCATGATTATTTTTTAAAATATTAGAATGATAAGCATGATTTCATTTATTTTCAAAATATTCATCATGATAGGACATACAAGGCAAAGAAATCATTAAACATAAAGGATATTCATCAATCATGGTTTCATTGAGCATAAGGTATTTTCAACCAAAATCATTTTGTTATTTGTTGTAGTCATGCATTTTTCTTTTTAGGCGAATCTATCTTTTCATGCTTAGTTTTCCATACAAAAGCCATGCATCATCATTAATTATGATATTAAACTTCTTAATATTTTCATTAAGACATCAAGCATGGTTTCAATCAAAATCGGAAATCATCAAGATACACATTTCTTTCTTCTTAGGAAAAACATACATATGATCATTAGATTTAAATCTAACATTTTATTCCATTAACATAAAACATACAATTTTTAAGAAAAATAATTATTCAAAAAAAATAAAATGTATCATGGAAAACATCAAGTAATTTTAAAATAAATTAAGGGGGTTTCAATTACCTCATCATTGAATGCCGTTGAGGGGTAGTTTGCCACCTTGCCTTTCTTGATTTTCTCATCGTCTTGGGAGGAGCTCAATTCATCCCAATTTTTATTCTTCTTACATTCAAAGCAAGTAGTTCCATTTTTTTTTTCTTTTTAATATTTGTTTCATTTGTAGTTTAAGTTCACCATCACTTAAAATTATGTTCGAGTGGTCTTCATGTGTTCTATGTCCCAAATCCTTCTTATCTTTTGGAAAATTGTTCTCAAGTTCCCTTTTTGTCATATTGTTCATTTCATAGGTCATTAAAGACCCGATTAGTTCTTCGAGTGGAAATGTTTTAAGGTCCTTGACCTCTTGAATGACCGTAATTTTTGGATCCCAACTTTTTGGAAGGGATCTTAAGATTTTAGTTACTAGTTTAAAATTAGAAAAATCTTTACCAAGAGCTTTAAGTCCATTGATGACATCCGTGAAATGGGTGTACATGCCTCCGATGGACTCACTTGGTTTCATCCGGAAAAGTTCGTAAGAATGCACAAATATGTTGATTTTGGACTCGTTCACTCAGCTAATGCCTTCATGAGTGACCTCAAGATTTCTCCAAATATCAAAAGCCGAATCACAATTCGAAATGCGATTAAATTCATTTTTGTCAAGTGCACAATATAAGGCATTTATAGTCTTCACATTTAGAGAAAACATCTTCTTCTCCAAATCATTCCAATGGTTCATTGGAAGAGAAGACATTTCAAATCCATTTTCGACTATGTGCCATAAATTCAAATCCAAAGAAAGTAAGAAAACTCTCATTCGAGGTTTCCAATATGTGTAATCCATCCCATTGAAAAAGGGAGGACGAATGAGAGAGGAACCCTCTTGAAGGCCGAAAAGAGCTATTTCTATTTAAGTGTTAAACCAAAGTAGAAAACCGTGGCTCTGATACCAATTGTTAGGATCGGAGCGGCACTAAGAGGGGGGGGGTGAATTGTCACGCCCCCCAAATTTGACTCTCATTTAGGAGGTGTGAACCTAATTCAAGATTGATAATATTTAATTCAACAAACAATCCAGGATCCAATCACACATTTGAGGTCACTAAGAAAAAACATTCAAGTCATTCACCTCTACAATCCACAATTCATAAAACCTGTGCAGTCTATAATCATACATCATGTCACTAGATGATTTTTAAAATCCAAAAGCAACTTAACTAAACCATGACTATATCATAAATCCATAAGCGTGGCAATTAATGCAATCACAAAACAAACATGTACTACATGTTTATATCAGTACACAGTTTAGACTTAACATTTCCAAAATCCTGACAAAAGAGGTACTTTTCAAATATTTACAAGATACATCAATCTAGATTTGTCATTGATATTTCATTACACCCAAAAAGAACTTATACAACATCAACCTATCAAGTACAAAATATTTGCCCCAAAATCTTCTAGTCTTCCACTGCCTCAACCCAATTTACACATTTTAGTGAGTGATAAGCTATCCTGAAAAATTTATATAGCAACGGGGTGAGCATATAAAGCTCAGCAAATGACTAACATATCCATAGCGAAGAGGACAGTTTTCAAACAAACGAGGTATCAAAATACAAAGTAGAGATACAAGATTAAACAGTAGCACGCTTTGTTGGAATGCAGAATTACAATATCATATCGTTCGAAGCACGTTTTATGCATTCAATCGAGGAAAGGTAATTGGAGCATATCATTGGCATAAGGAGCATATCGATAACATATGGTAGCTTTCAAGGTATAACAAAGACTTATAACATTTCGAAAATATATCAAAGAACAAAACATGAATAGAAGCTCAAATGTCACATGACGATGCATTCATTTTATTCTTATCCAAAGCATGCATAGAAACATAGCCAAAGCTTTGGATATCATATCAAACACATAGAAGGTGAAGTGGGATCATAACATAATATGGTCCATCCATTTCTGAATGACAAACAAACATAAGTCTCCCACGTTTGGGAGCTCCATCCACCCACGTCTGAGGGAAGTCATAGGGGGCCGGTAGAACATCGTGGGCTCTAAGCATAACTCCCTTTACTATTTCTAGCAAAGGTTCACATTTATCCCACAAACACCGGAGTACAAAGGGACAGTATGAATAATGAAATTAGCATATATTGGAAGCACATGCGGAACAACAAAATGTACATATGCCTTTCGAGTCAATACGATATAAACATAATCTTTCACAATGTATTCAGATTTGAAAGGAAACAAAAGCAAGAGCATACAAGGATTTCAAGAAACCATATATAGCTCAATTGAAATAAGAAAGTTAGATAATTTCAATGTCCAAAGAAATGAAACTGGAAGAGGCACATATCGAAAGCAAATGCGGAACAATGGGATGCATGTGTCGAATCATTACGATGCAAACATGATCTTTAGATGATAGCTGCAGATGTACAAATAAATAAAGGACAAAAGTATACAGGAATTTAAGGTAATAATGTAAAGCTTAAATGAAGTAAGAGTTTTTACCGAAATTGATTTCCAAAGAGAAGAAACAAGGAAAGCCGAAATCGACCAAAGCTCGATTCTGGCAGAATTTGATAGGAAAATTATATGAACTATTTGGATAACCAATTATGCTCCAATTTATACAAAATAGGTGTCATTAGAAATATTTGTCAATCTAGTTTTAGGCAAATCAAGTTTAACAAGAATTGGAATTTACAACAGGGAGTTACAGATAATTTCATAGCGAAAGGTCTGTAAATATTAGCACTATTTTACTGAATCCATAGGGTCGGTGAAAGCAGATGTTTCAGTTAGCAATTGTACTCCAAAAATTTCAAATTAGGTATATACAGAAAGAATTTTGAGTCTAGCTTCGAATAAATCATACTTTGTATGAATCTGATTTCACAGCAGAAAGTTATAAGTAGTTAAGCAATAAGAGGTCAGAAATTTCAGTCTCTGTTTTGCAGAATCTGTAGGGTTACTTTAAACAGAAGTCTTAGTAGGCATTTAAACTCCAAATCATTCGATCTTAGTATCAAAATAAAGATTTTTTTGTCTACTTTCAAATGGAATAGGTCTCGTCTAAATCAGAGTTTATTAAAAAATGTTATGACCAAATAATTGCATAGAGGTCAGATTACCGAAAAATTACAGATTCAAAGCTTTATGTCAAAACGAAAGAAGGTCTGGTTCTCAGTTGAAATCTTTCAAATTTTGCAGAATAAAAATGGAAACAGAGATTAAGGTTACTGTGGGATGGGGTTAGAACACTTGCCTTAAAACTATTTGAATCCCAAATGTAAGAAAAATTAATGAAAAACCTCAAGCTCTTCTTCTTCTTCTTCTTCTTATTCTTCCTTTCTCTTCTCAAACTCACGTTGGCTGCAACTCTTCAGGTTTGTTTTCTTTAACTTTTCATCTAATTATTTGGGTTTTGGCTAATGCAAAAGTTGCAAGGTGTCATGCATGCATGAAAGTGGCTAGGTGTCATCTTTAGAGCAAAGATAAGTGGCACCAACTTTAGGTTAGCTAGTTACACATGTCCACTATATATATATATATATATATATTAACTTAAATCTGAATCTTTCATAAATTATATCAAACTTCTAATATTTACTCTTAGGTCCCTAGCCATAAACTTTTAATATAATATCATTGAATATAAAATAATTATTAAATAATCCTTATTTTTACAAACAAACCTTTTACTAAATTTTTAAAAATGGGGGATGTTACACTCTCCTCTCCTTAAAGAAAAAATTAGTCCTCTAAATTTATCATACCTTATTCGACAAAAAGATGAGGATAAGCTTTCATCATTTCTTCCTCAAGCTCCCAGGTTGTTTCCTCTCCAGAATGATATCTCTAGATCACTTTAACTAGAGGGATAACCCGATTCCTTAAGATCTTTTCTTTTTTTTTATCAACAATCTGAGTGGGCTCTTCCATATAAGACAAGTCTTTATCAATCACCATCGGCTCATACTTAATGATATGAGAGGGATCAGGTATATACTTTCTGATCATTGAAACATGAAATATATCATGGATATGACACAATGATGGTGACAAGGCAATCCTGTAAGTGACAGAACCAACCCTCTCAAGAATCCCAAAAGGTCCAATAAATCTTGGGCTTAACTTTCCTTTCTTCCCAAATCTTATAATGCCTTTAGAAGGGGAGACCTTCAGAAATACAAAATCCCCAATTTGAAACTCAATATTTCCTCTTCTATTGTCAGCATAACTCCTTTTATGACTCTGAGCAGTCTTTAACCTTTTTCTTATAAGTTGAATTTTCTCAACAGTCTCTTGTACTTTTTCTGGTGCTAATAACTTTCTATCGCCAATTTCTTCCCAACATATAGGCGTCCTGCACTTTTGCCCATATAAAGCTTCATAAGGAGTCATCTGAATACTTGAATGATAACTATTATTGTAAGTGAACTCAATAAGAGAGATATCTTTATCCCATTCACCTTTCCAATCCATAACATAGGCTCGAAGCAAATCCTCAAGTGTTTGAATGGTTCTTTCTGATTGACCATCAGTTTGAGGGTGATAAGCAGTGCTAAACTTGACTTTAGTGCGAATAGATTCCTGTAACCTTCTCTAAAATCTAGATAAAAATCTGGAGTCTCTGTCAGAGATTATCTCCTTTGGAACACCATGAAGTCTTACTATTTCATTTATATATAAATCTGTAAGCCTATCAAGAGAATAAGTCATATTGATTGGTAGGAAATGTGCAGATTTTGTTAACCTATCAATGATAACTCAAATAGCATCATGCTTTCTAGAAATTTGGGGTAGTCTTGAAATAAAGTCCATGGTAATACATTCTCATTTCCATTCAGGAATATCTAAAGGTTGCAACAAACCTCCAGGTCTTTGGTGTTCTGCTTTGACTTGCTAACAAGTCAAACACTTTGAAACATATATTACAATCTCTTTCTTTATGCCTTCCTACCAATAATGACTTTGGAGATCTCTATACATCTTAGTGCTACCAGGATGCATGGTGTACTTTAAATTATGACCATCTCTGAGGATTTGATTTTTGATATCTGAGTCATTTGGAACACATATTCTATCCCTAAATCTCAATAGGCCATCCTTTGAAACTCGAAAATTCACTTTCAATCCCTTTTCTACTTCATTCCTTAAGCAAATCAAGCGTCGATCTCGTAGTTGTCCTCCTTAATTTGTTGAATGAGATCAGATTGCACTTGGATGGAGGCCATTAATATCATTGAGTCTTGCCCTTTTCTCATAACATTCGAATCATAATTCTCTTCTAATAACTTCCATTACTTCACAACCAAAGTCGCCATAAAACTTGTAGATTTTCTACTAAGGGCATCTGCTACAACATTAGCTTTACCCGGGTGATAACGAATGGTACAATCATAATCCTTTAGAAGTTCTATCGATCTCCGTTGTCTCATGTTTAACTCTTTTTGAGTAAAAATATACTTTAAACTCTTATGATCAGTAAAGATTTCAAATGTTCGTCCATACAAGTAATGCCTCTAAATCTTTAGAGCAAAAACAATTGCTGCCAATTCCAAATCATGAGTTGGATAATTCAGTTTATAACTCTTTAGCTGTCTAGAAGCATAAGCAATCACTTTCCCTTCTTGCATCAAAACACATCCAAGGCCCTTTCTTGAGGCATCAGTGTAAACCATAAATCCCTCATCACCACTTGGAATAGTGAGAATAGGGGCACTAGTCAATCTCCTTTTTAACTCTTGAAAACTTTGCTCACAATCATCACCCCATACAAATTTCACATTCTTTTGAGTGAGTTTGGTGAGAGGTTCAGCGATTCGAGAAAATCCCTCCACAAATCTCCTATAATAACCTGCCATGCCCAAGAAGCTTCTAACTTCTGTCACGTTTATTGGTACTTCCCACTTAACAACAGCTTCCACTTTCTTTGGATCAACAGATATACCCTTCCCTGAAATCACATGACTTAAGAAAACAATTTCATTCAACCAAAATTCACATTTGTTGAACTTTGCATACAACTTCTTTTCTCTTAGTATGGATAATATATTTCTCAAGTGTTCCTCATGCTCCTGATTACTCCTTGAATATACTAATATGTCATCTATGAATACAATCACACAATCGTCCAAGAATGACTGAAATATCCTATTCATCAGTTCCATAAAAGCTGCAGGGGCATTAGTTAAACCAAAAGGCATCACTAAGAATTCATAGTGACCATATCGAGTTCTAAAAGCTGTTTTTGGAATATCCTCGTTCATGATCTTCAACTGATAGTAACCTGACCTTAAATCAATCTTGGAGAATACTTATGCACCTTGCAATTGATCAAACAAATCATCAATTCTAGGTAGGGGATACTTATTTTTGATGGTCACCTGATTCAATTATCTATAATCAATACAAAGCCTTAATGTTCCATCCTTCTTCTTAACTAATAGCACCGGAGTACCCCATAGTGAAACACTGGGTCGAATGAAACCCTTACCTAATAGTTCTTGTAGTTGCTTTTTCAATTCCTCTAGCTTGAGTGGTGCCATTCTGTAAGGAGGCTTAGATATTAGGGTTATCTCAGGGACCAAATCAATAGTAAATTCACCCTCTCAATCTGGAGGTAAACCAGGCAAGTCATTTGGAAATACATCAGGCAAGGAGATAAATCATGCCCAATACTCTCAAAATAAAAGATGGGATGATCTAGTATGCAAAAAGTGATCATTTTGTATAACAATCTATACTGGTATGATTGGAAGATAGTCAATCCATACTTAGTATAATATCAAAACTCCAAATATCTAGGAGAACCAAAGCAGCAAGAAGTTCGTGTTCTCCAATAGAAATCAAACAAGATGACCAGATCAAGTTTGTTATCAAATAATCCCTAATAGTCGTATTTACATATAGCATATAATCTAGTGGTTCAGGTTGAATGCCCATGTGATAAGCAAAATATTATGAATCAAATCATAGATGAGACACATGGTCAAACAAATATTTGCATTCTTTCAGAAATATGAATAGTACCTTCGACCACTAATTCAAAAGCTTTAGAATAATATTCCGTGATAACATACACTCTGACATGGGCTGATGATTTATGAGGCAGTGATTCTTTCTTCTTGTCCAAAAAGTAGTCTTTTATTCTATGATCCAAATTTCCACAAGCAAAATAGGCTCCAGTCACCTACAAATACAAACTTATTTCATAATTTAACTCGCATCGTACACAGGATTGAATCTTTTGTGGTGACTTCCCTTTTTAAATCGATGATGTCTTGACCCTCTTGTTATCATATTCTGATTCATTTCTAATCTTTTTTTTTTTGGTAAACTTGTCCTTGATCTCTAGAAATTCTTTTGATCATCAGAATAATTTTGTACATCAAATATCTTCTCCAATCGCATCATCTATTTTTTTGCTACCAAAGTATTAGGTTCACCATGCTTCTACTGCGCCACTCTGATTTAATATCCCCGATCAACCCTTTTATCATACTTAATTAATCAAAAGCAGACGAAGTAGGAGGACTAAATGTCCTCGTCATCCTAGATTCCTAAAATGCATCAAAGAAAATTTTCACCAATCTCTATAGTTCACTAGACCTCAATATAATTTGCACATCAACATATCAAATATTTCAGTGATCCTCAAACCATACTCTGATACCACTCTGTCACGCCCCCCGAATTTGATTCTCATTTAGGAGGTGTGAACCTAATTCAAGATTGATAATATTTAATTCAACAAATAATCTAGGATCCAATCACACATTTGAGGTCACTAAGAAAAAACATTCAAGTCATTCACCTCTACAATCCACAATTCACAAAACCTGTGCAGTCTATAATCATACATCATGTCACAAGATGATTTTTAAAATCCAAAAGCAACTTAACTAAACCATGACTATATCATAAATCCATAAGCGTGGCAATTAATGCAATCACAAAACCAACATGTACTACATGTTTATATCAGTACACAATTTAGACTTAACATTTCCAAAATCCTTACAAAAGAGGTACTTTTCAAATATTTACAAGATACATCAATCTAGATTTGTCATTGATATTTCATTACACCCAAAAAGAACTTATACAACATCAACCTATCAAGTACAAAATATTTGCCCCAAAATCTTCTAGTCTTCCACTGCCTCAACCCAATTTACACATTTTAGTGAGCGATAAGCTATCCTGAAAAATTTATATAGCAACGGGGTGAGCATATAAAGCTCAGCAAATGACTAACATATCCATAGCAAAGAGGACAGTTTTCAAACAAACGAGGTATCAAAATACAAAGCAGAGATACAAGATGAAACAGTAGCACGTTTTGTTGGAATGCAGAATTACAATATCATATCGTTCGAAGCACGTTTTATGCATACAATCGAGGAAAGGTAATTGGAGCATATCATTGGCATAAGGAGCATATCGATGACATATGGTAGCTTTCAAGGTATAACAAAGACTTATAACATTTCAAAAAAATATCAAAGAACAAAACATGAATAGAAGCTCAAATGTCACATGACGATGCATTCATTTCATTTTTATCCAAAGCATGCATAGAAACATAGCCAAAGCTTTGGATATCATATCAAACACATAGAAGGTGAAGTGGGATCATAACATAATATGGTCCATCCATTTCTGAATGACTAACAAACATAAGTCTCCCACGTCTGGGAGCTCCATCCACTCATGTCTGAGTGAAGTCATAGGGGGCCAGCAGAGCATCGCGGGCTCTAAGCATAACTCCCTTTCCCATTTCTGGCAAAGGTTCACATTTATCCCACAAACACCGGAGTACAAAGGGACAGTATCAATAATGAAATTAGCATATATTGGAAGCACATGCGGACCAACGAAATGTACATATGCCTTTTGAGTCAATACGATATAAACATAATCTTTCACAATGTATTCAGATTTGAAAGGAAACAAAAGCAAGAGCATACAAGGATTTCAAGAAACCATATATAGCTCAATTGAAATAAGAAAGTTAGATAATTTCAATGTCCAAAGAAATGAAACTGGAAGAGGCACATATCGAAAGCAAATGCGGAACAATGGGATGCATGTGCCGAATCATTACGATGCAAACATGATCTTTAGATGATAGCTGCAGATGTACAAATAAATAAAGGACAAAAGTATACAGGAATTTAAGGTAATAATGTAAAGCTTAAATGAAGTAAGAGTTTTTACCGAAATCGATTTCCAAAGAGAAGAAACAAGGAAAGCCGAAATCGACCAAAGCTCGATTCTGGCAGAATTTGATAGGAACATTTTATGAACTATTTGGATAACCAATTATGCTCCAATTTATACAAAATAGGTGTAATGAGAAATATTTGTCAATCTAGTTTTAGGCAAATCAAGTTTAACAAGAATTGGAATTTACAACAGGGAGTTACAGATAATTTCGTAGCGAAAGGTCTGAAAATATTAGCTCTGTTTTACTGAATCCATAGGGTCGATGAAAGTAGATGTTTCAGTTAGCAATTGTACTCCAAAAATTTCAATTCAGCTATATACATAATGAATTTTGAGTCTAGCTTCGAATAAATCATACTTTGTATCAATCTGATTTCACAGCAGAAAGTTATAAGTAGTTAAGCAACAAGAGGTCAGAAATTTCAGTCTCTGTTTTGCAGAATCTGTAGGGTTATTTTAAACAGATGTCTTAGTAGGCATTTAAACTCCAAATCATTCGATCTTAGTATCAAAATAAACATTTTTTTGTCTACTTTCACCTGGAATAGGTCTTGTCTAAATCAGAGTTTATTACAAAATGTTGTGACGAAAACATTGCATAGAGGTCAGATTACCGAAAAATTATAGATTCATAGCTTTATATCAAAACGAAAGAAGGTATGGTTCTCAGTTGAAAATTTTCAAATTTTGCAGAATAAAAATGGAAACAGAGATTAAGGTTACTTTGGGATGGGGTTAGAACACTTGCCTTAAAACTATTTGAATCCCAAATGTAAGAAAAATTAATGAAAAACCTCAAGCTCTTCTTCTTCTTCTTCTTCTTCTTCTTCTTCTTCCTTTCTCTTCTCAAACTCACGTTGGCTGCAACTCTTCAGGTTTGTTTTCTTTAACCTTTCATCTAATTATTTGGGTTTTGGCTAATGCAAAAGTTGCAAGGTGTCATGCATGCATGAAAGTGGCTAGGTGTCATCTTTAGAGCAAAGATAAGTGGCACCAACCTTAGGTTAGCTAGTGACACATGTCCACTATATATATATATATATATATATATATATATATATAAACTTAAATCTGAATCTTTCATAAATTATATCAAACTTCTAATATTTACTCTTAGGTCCCTAGCCATAAATTTTTAATATAATATCATTGAATATAAAATAATTATTAAATAATCCTTATTTTTACAAACAAACCTTTTACTAAATTTTTAAAAATGGGGGATGTTACATGAATTAGGGCAGTAGATTAAAACTCGTAAGTTTGAAAACAATTTCGTAAATGCGTAAAGATTTCGATTTGATAGTAACTTGAGTAGATGAAAATCGAAAGCTAGTAGTAGTGTAAATAATAATCTCAAGAAAGTAAGAACTCACGCATTCAAGGAACACACCAATTTAAAGTGGTTCGATCAAAATGACCTACATCCACTTGCGAAGCCTTCTTCGATGAGGCTCCCAACTTCCACTAGCAAATCACTTTGAAGGGGAAGGACAGATGCCCCTCTTATAACCTTTTACAAGTGGTTCATACTCTTATAGATTTTTAAAGAGAAAGAGGGAGGTGAATACTCAAGCAATTGAAAACAAGACTTGCTAAAGACTTTGCTAAGGCTTTATCTCAATCTCTAACTTCTCAATGTTTGTATTCTCTGCTGAGAATTGAGGAGTATTTATAGGCCTCAAGAGGATTCAAATTTGGGCTCCAAATTTTGAATTCTCTTGGGTTACCGATGCTGGCGGTGCCACTGCCTATTAGTTGTGGTGGCACTGCCTATTAGTTGTGGTGGCACCGCCTATCAGTGTCTGACACTAACAGTGTATTGGCGGTGCCACCACCCAGTCCAATGGTACCACCACCCGATCCTTGGGTTCTGGGCGGTGCCACCGCCCAATCCGACGGTTCCATCGCCTGGTCCTACGGGTCACTAGATGGGCTTCAAATCTAGCCCAACCTAGGTAATATCGGGCCCAATCGGCCCCTAACCAGTGTTAGGATCGAGAGCACTAAGAGGGGGGGGGGTAAATTAGTGCAGCGGATATTTTTCAGCGATTAAAACCAAAGGCTGCGTTCGTTCGACAAAGACTATTTTGATGCAAAAACCGATTCTAAGATGATTAAGTGTAGTTTACGTTTAAGCGCAGTTAGCGTCTAAACGCAGTTAGCGTCTAAATGCAGATTGCGTCTAAACTCAGATTGCGTCTAAGCGCAGTTTGCGTCTTAGCGCAGATTGCGTCTAAGTGCAGATTGCGTCTAAGCGCAGATTGCGTCTAAACGCAGATTGCGTCTAAGCGCGGATTGAGCAGAAGTATAAAGACAATGTGCTGCTGTTGTACAGCTCAAAAGGTAATCTGCAAAAAAACAGATTTACGTCTAAACGTAGATTTGCGTCTAAACGCAGATTTACGTCTTAAACGCAGATTAGACGCAGATTTACGTCTGAACTTTGAAACTCGTTTGTATATTCGCAGAGGGCAATATGCAGTTGAAATCAAGACGTAAACGTAAACTGAAATCTGACGATTGTGCGAGGAAAGCCGATTTACGTCTAAATGCAGTTTTACGTCTAAATGTTGAAACTCGTTCGTAAAATTGCAGAAGACAGTTTGCAGTTATAAATAGAATCAAACTGTAAGTGTAAACTGCAAAGAAACTCGTTCGCAAAAGCACAGAGAATAGTTCTGCAGAATCAAAACGTAAACGTAAACTGTAATGTACTAAAACATGACTTTACGTCTGAATGCAGATTCGGAAGAACAGCACTTAGAACTTGTTCGTGAAAGTGCAGAGAGCAGTAGTAGTGGAGGAGGTTTGCAGTAAAGATAAAGTGCTAAAAAATAAACGCAAACCAGAGATTTAGAGTGGTTCGGTCAGTCCTGACCTACTCCACTTTTGGCTTCCTCCACCGACGAGGTTACCGACGTCAACTAGGGGCCTTCCTTCAATGGGTGAAGGCCAAACTGCCCTTTTACAGTTTCTCTCCTTTTGACGGGCTTAGGAGACAACCCTTACAGATGTTTTCTCTCCTCACTTTACAACACAAACTTGAAGAACAGAAGGAGGAGGAAAACTAGCAGTTTTGAGCTCTAAGAACCACTGAAAAGATCAAGATTTCGGCTTGAGTTCTTGCTATCTCAGTGCTGAATGGGTGGGGTATTTATAGGCCCCAACCCAATTCAAATTTGGAGCTCAAAACGATCAAATCCCGGAATTCCGGGATCAGGCGGTTGCACCTCCTGACTGGAGAGGTTGTACCGCCTGGCAGAGCTCGAAGACTGAGCTCAGGCGGTGCCACCTCTTGACAGAGGCGGTTGCACCTCTCTACCAGAGCTCGAAGACTGAGCTCAGGCGGTGCCACCTCTCTGTCAGGGAGGTTGCACCGCCCAGTCTTGCTCGAAGACTGAGCTCAGGCGGTGCCACCTCCCGACTGGGGCGGTTGCACCTCCCAGCCTCGTTGGAAGACTTAGCCTGGGCGGTGCTACCTCCTGGCTGGGGCGGTGCCACCTCTTTCACTATTTCAGCTCACTTGGTTTGGCTCCAAACTTGGCCCAAACCAGTCCGAACTTGGGCCTAATTGGCCCCTACTTGGGTTATAGGATCAACACCTAATCCTAACCCTAATTAATGTGCTAACTATGATTTTAAAGACATTTTCTAAGCTATTACAAAGTCCGCAAGTCAAGACTTCTTCTGGCGAGCTTCCGGCAAACTTCCGGCGGTCTTCCGATGAACTCTCGGAAACCATTCTGCGGACTCCCGGCAAGCTCCTAGACTTCACGATTTGTTCTTAGCGAGTTCCAACGAGCTTCTTCGGCAAGCTCCGATCTTTCTCGGTGAGCTCCGCGAACTCCCAACGAACCTTCGGACTTCCGTCGAACTCTCGAACTTGCAACAAATCCTTCGCGCTTGACTCCGACACTTTGTTTCGCTTTATGTCTTCATCGTTATCATAGCTAATCCTGCACAATTAAAGAAAAACTTCGATCGAGACAATTAATCCTAAGCAATTAACCAAGTTGTCCGGCATGTCATTGGTCCCTCGACGCTTCGTCCGATTCTTCGGCGCATCGTCCTTTCCTGCAGCCTATTGCCCAATCGGCCAGTTGACTCCGCAACTCCGATATCCTTGGCACAATACCCGCTCTTCTTGGCCCGATGCCCGAGTCCACGGCCCGAAGCCTTCTGTCGATACGTCGACCGATCCACCGGCCCGACGTCCAATCTTCTAACATGTTCCTTCGGCACAACATGATTTTCCTACTTTAATTGTCTCATCCTGATCGAAGCACCCTGCGTCACTCAAAACGCATATTAAATCATAAACATATATCAAGTAGTTTCATCATCAAAATACGAGATTCAACAATCTCCCCCTTTTTGATGATGACAACTACTTGATGACGGAGTTAAACTTAACTCCCGAAGTTTAAACAAACTCCCCCTATCAATATACCTTATTGATAGAAACTCTTAGATTCAAAAATCTAAGCAACATGTCATCATAATCGGAGTTAACCTTAACTCCCAGAGTTTAAACAAACTCCCCCTATCAATATGCCATATTGATAGAACCTTGAATTCAAACTGAATTCAAGTCATTGCAATATTCATCATGAATACTTGCAACACGTCAACATGAACATATGCATAAACTTATGCATCACATGTCATGTCATCAACATACTTCTCCCCCTTTGTCATCAACAAAAAGGAGAAGTATCACAATCAAGTGTTTGTGATATTGGTTCAACTCATTGCATGAAAAACATAATATCAAGTTTTATCATCATGTAGTTTTGAAGCCAAAAAATTTAGCAAATGTTACATCATGCTTAGAACATTCAAGCTATCAAGTTTTAGATATGCAAGTTTTACAGTATACAAGATAGCACTTGGTATGAAAATTAGAGATGTTCAAGATAGCAAGTTCTATATCATGCAAGCTAGCAAATTAGAGATGTTCAAGAAGGCAACTCTTGCTTCTTGAAATATGCAAATTTGTCAAGTTTTGCTAGATGTGCAAGTTAGCATTTTTGCCTCTTGAGATAGGCAAGATAGCACATATGCTTCTTTTGAGATAGCAACTTTTCGCTTCTCTTTAGACTACAAGCTAGCAATTTTTACGATATACAAGTTTCGCAATATACAAGCTAGCAAAAACTTCGAAAGCAAATGCAAGATAACTTTCTTGTGTAGGCTCATGATTATTGCTTCCTATTGTAATGTGCAGGTTGCAAGTCTTGCTTCTTGAGATATTCAAGATGGTGATGTTCAAGAAGACAACTTTTGCTTCTTGAAATAAGCAAGTTAGCAATCTTTGCTACTTAAGATAGGCAAGCTAGCAATCAAGTTTTTGCATCTTCTTGACTTGTGCAAGCTAGCTATCTCCCCCTTTGTCATTGTCAAAAAGAAAGGAAGAATACAGTTTTGTAGTTCTTTTTCCTTTTACAACGATTTCAAAATCATGACAAAGGATGAATAATCAAGTTATGAATGTCAAGACAATTTTTCATCATGAATATTTTATCATTACATTATCATAAGTTGAAGTATTATCATATCATCATTCATAATTACATTAATGTTTCAATATAGCAATTTCTTCTCAAAATGTGTAACTTAGCACTCATCATGATTTACATCATATGCAATACATCATATCATAATTAGAAAGCACAAGTATTGCATGCATAATTGCAAATCATAAATGTTTCATATCATGATGGTATCAATTTTGTCAAATTATATCCTACCATGCATGATCAATAACTCCTCATTTGTATTTCATGCATTATTTCATTTCATCTCATAAGGAATATCAAGAAAAGTTATTGGATGAGGAGATAAATATTTTATGAATACACGGAATTGTATAAAAATCATATCATAAGTGTTTCGTGTATTCATATTATCACATGAAGCATATTATCATTTTTGAGATTCATAACATGAATAACGTTATTACTATTTCATCAAAATCAATTTCGAGATTCACACAATATTATGAAATTATTAATCTCGATAAGATGGGAAAAGTATTTTCTTTTTAAGTGATTCTTTTAACACATCATAAAAAAAAACTCATTCATAATTCAAGTGATTTACAAGATATCATGAATTTATCACTTGTATTTTATCAAAATCGAGAACTCTAGAGATAGAAAATGATTGAAGCATTTAACATGATTGATGCATGATTCATATTTAAAGTGTATCTTATGTCGTAAATACGAATCAAGCATTTGTCAAATCTGAAATCATCCTCAAAATTATATTCAATAAATTCATGTATGACAAGCATAGATTTATTGAAAAATCAATAAGATAGAGGATTACATTTCAAGTGTTCATCAATTGTAGCATTTCATCATATGGTAAGATATCAATGCGTAAAACTGTGAAGCAAGATTTTGTTTGATATCTTGATACAGGGCATATAGCAATGATAGCAATCATATATTTCTTGGTGATGCAAGCATGGGATAATCATAGCATAGTGTTTATAGCATCAATTTATATATTTCTCCCCCTTTTTTTTTTTAAGTGTTTCATCTTAAGTGATTGATTTCATGTTAGCATGCTTTTTCATTTATGTCAAATGAAAACATGCATCAACGTTTAGGATCGTGAAATGGATTTCATCATAAAACCATCAATCACAAAAATCATCATGTATAACTTTAAAATCTCAAATCTTTATTCTTATGTCAAAATCATACATCATATTTAACAAACAAAGACAATGAAAAATATCAAGCCTTCTAGACAAAAGCCATGTATCGTCATTGAAAAGCAATATGAAAATCATCAAAATATACATTCTTGCTTCTCAAGCACATAAATAAGATTTAATCTCACTAGGTGTACAATCATTAGATTTCTATCTTGCATTAACATAAGACATGCAATTTTCATTATCATTTTCAAAATTACAAGCATGATCATATTTTTGCATTTTCATTTAAAAATGTAATTTTCAAGAAAATTTAAAGAAAAAGAAAAATACATTATTTAAAACATCATGTAATTTCGAAGTAAATTAAAGGCATTTTGATTACCTCAGCGTCGAAAGGCGTAAAGGTGTAGTTTGCCACCTTGCCTTTGTTGATTTTCTCCTCGTCTTCAGAGGAGCTCGATTCATCGCAATTTTTGTTCTTCTTCTTGCGTTCAAAGCAAGTAGTTCCGTTCTTTTTACGTTTTAATTTTTGTTTCATTTGTAGTTTAAGTTCACCATCACTTGAGCTTATGCTCGAGTGGTCTTCAAATGTTCTATGTCCCAAATCCTTCCTATTTTTTGGAAGGTGGTTCTCAAGTTTTTCACGTGCATTGCACGTCATTTCATATGTGATCAATGAACCAATTAGTTCTTCAAGTGGAAATTGGTTCAAGTTTTTCGATTCTTGAATAGCAGTTACTTTTGAATCCCAAGTTTTAGAAAGTGAGCGCAAAACTTTGTTCACGAGTTCAAAATCCGAAAAGCTTTTACCAAGTGATTTTAAACCATTGACGACATCCGTAAAACGGGTGTACATGTCAACAACGGTTTCGCTTGGTTTCATATGAAAAAGCTCGAAATCATGCAGTAAAATATTAACTTTCGAGTCTTTGACTCTACTAGTTCCCTCGTACGTGATTTCAAGAGCACGCCAAATATCGAAAGCCGTTTCGCACAAAGAAACCCGATTGAACTCATTTTTGTCCAAAGCGCAAAATAAGGCATTCATAGCCTTTGCGTTTAAAGAAAAATACTTCTTCTCTAAATCCGACCATTCGTTCATCGGTTTAGAGGGAAGTTGAAAACCGTTTTCAACGATATTCCATAAATCCAGATTTAGAGAAATCAAGAAAACTCTCATTCGAGTTTTCCAATAAGTGTAGTCCAATCCGTTAAAGAACGGTGGACGAAAGATCGAAAAGCCCTCTTGAAGAGCCATTTCTCTCGGGTGTAAATCCGAAATGAGAAATACCCCGCTCTGATACCAATTGTTAGGATCGAGAGCACTAAGAGGGGGGGGGGGTGAATTAGTGCAGCGGATATTTTTCAGCGATTAAAACCAAAGGCTGCGTTCGTTCGACAAAGACTATTTTGATGCAAAAACTGATTCTAAGATGATTAAGTGTAGTTTACGTTTAAGCGCAGTTAGCGTCTAAATGCAGATTGCGTCTAAATGCAGATTGCGTCTAAACTCAGATTGCGTCTAAGCGCAGTTTGCGTCTTAGCGCAGATTGCGTCTAAGTGCAGATTGCGTCTAAACGCAGATTGCGTCTAAGCGCAGATTGCGTCTAAACGCAGATTGCGTCTAAGCGCGGATTGAGCAGAAGTATAAAGACAATGTGCTGCTGTTGTACAGCTCAAAAGGTAATCTGCAAAAAAACAGATTTACGTCTAAACGCAGATTTGCGTCTAAACGCAGATTTACGTCTTAAACGCAGATTAGACGCAGATTTACGTCTGAACTTTGAAACTCGTTTGTATATTCGCAGAGGACAATATGCAGTTGAAATCAAGACGTAAACGTAAACTGAAATCTGACGATTGTGCGAGGAAAGCCGATTTACGTCTAAATGCAGTTTTACGTCTAAATGTTGAAACTCGTTCGTAAAATTGCAGAAGACAGTTTGCAGTTATAAATAGAATCAAACTGTAAGTGTAAACTGCAAAGAAACTCGTTCGCAAAAGCACAGAGAACAGTTCTGCAGAATCAAAACGTAAACGTAAACTGTAATGTACTAAAACATGACTTTACGTCTGAATGCAGATTCGGAAGAACAGCACTTAGAACTTGTTCGTGAAAGCGCAGAGAGCAGTAGTAGTGGAGGAGGTTTGCAGTAAAGATAAAGTGCTCAAAAATAAACGCAAACCAGAGATTTAGAGTGGTTCGGTCAGTCCTGACCTACTCCACTTTTGGCTTCCTCCACCGACGAGGTTACCGACGTCAACTAGGGGCCTTCCTTCAATGGGTGAAGGCCAAACTGCCCTTTTACAGTTTCTCTCCTTTTGACGGGCTCAGGAGACAACCCTTACAGATGTTTTCTCTCCTCACTTTACAACACAAACTTGAAGAACAGAAGGAGGAGGAAAACTAGCAGTTTTGAGCTCTAAGAACCACTGAAAAGATCAAGATTTCGGCTTGAGTTCTTGCTATCTCAGTGCTGAATGGGTGGGGTATTTATAGGCCCCAACCCAATTCAAATTTGGAGCTCAAAACGATCAAATCCCGGAATTCCGGGATCAGGCGGTTGCACCTCCTGACTGGAGAGGTTGTACCGCCTGGCAGAGCTCGAAGACTGAGCTCAGGCGGTGCCACCTCTTGACAGAGGCGGTTGCACCTCTCTGCCAGAGCTCGAAGACTGAGCTCAGGCGGTGCCACCTCTCTGTCAGGGAGGTTGCACCGCCCAGTCTTGCTCGAAGACTGAGCTCAGAAGGTGCCACCTCCCGGCTGGGGCGGTTGCACCTCCCAGCCTCGTTGGAAGACTTAGCCTGGGCGGTGCTACCTCCTGGCTGGGGCGGTGCCACCTCTTTCACTATTTCAGCTCACTTGGTTTGGCTCCAAACTTGGCCCAAACCAGTCCGAACTTGGGCCTAATTGGCCCCTACTTGGGTTATAGGATCAACACCTAATCCTAACCCTAATTAATGTGCTAACTATGATTTTAAAGACATTTTCTAAGCTATTACAAAGTCCGCAAGTCAAGACTTCTTCTGGCGAGCTTCCGGCAAACTTCCGGCGGTCTTCCGATGAACTCTCGGAAACCATTCTGCGGACTCCCGGCAAGCTCCTAGACTTCACGATTTGTTCTTAGCGAGTTCCAACGAGCTTCTTCGGCAAGCTCCGATCTTTCTCGGTGAGCTCCGCGAACTCCCAACGAACCTTCGGACTTCCGTCGAACTCTCGAACTTGCAACAAATCCTTTGCGCTTGACTCCGACACTTTGTTTCGCTTTATGTCTTCATCGTTATCATAGCTAATCCTGCACAATTAAAGAAAAACTTCGATCGAGACAATTAATCCTAAGCAATTAACCAAGTTGTCCGGCATGTCATTGGTCCCTCGACGCTTCGTCCGATTCTTCGGCGCATCGTCCTTTCCTGCAGCCTATTGCCCAATCGGCCAGTTGACTCCGCAACTCCGATATCCTTGGCACAATACCCGCTCTTCTTGGCCCGATGCCCGAGTCCACGGCCCAAAGCCTTCTGTCGATACGTCGACCGATCCACCGGCCCGACGTCCAATCTTCTGACATGTTCCTTCGGCACAACATGATTTTCCTGCTTTAATTGTCTCATCCTGATCGAAGCACCCTGCGTCACTCAAAACGCATATTAAATCATAAACATATATCAAGTAGTTTCATCATCAAAATACGAGATTCAACAACCAGGATATAGGATTATCCCTTAATCCTAACCCTAATTACATATAAACTATGCAACTGAAAACATAGTCCTAAGCAAGTTTTCAACCGGCAAATGTCGAGTCTCCTTCCGGCGAGCTTTCTGGCGATCTTCCGGCGGACTTCCGATGCACCCTCAGATTTCTTCCTGTAGACTCCCAGCAGGCTCCCGATCTTGTGGCGAGTTCAGCGAGTAGCCGAGCCTTCTCGGTGATCTCCGCGAACCTCCGATGATCTCTTCAGCGGACTTCTGAAAATTTCGACAAGTCCTCGATTTCTTCTCGGTTGGTTCCAACAACATCTCCAACGAATCTTTAGACTCTCGAACACCCATCGAACTTGACTCTGGTAGACTTGCTTTATGTCTTCAAGCTATTGTAGTTAATCCTGCACATGTAAAATAAAAGTTTGATCTAGACAATTACTCCTAAGCAATTAATCAAGTTGTCCAACATGTCATTGGTCCCTCGATGCTTCGTCTGATTCTTCGGTGCATCATCCTCTCTTGCGGCCTATTGCCCAATCAGCCAATTGACTCTGCAACTCCGATATCCTTGGCGCAATACCCACTCTTCTTGGCCCGATGCCCGAATCCATGGCCTGAAGCCTTCTATCGATACGTCGACCGATCCATCGGCCCGACGTCCAATCTTCTGACATGTTCCTCCGGCACAACATGATTTTCCTACTTTAATTGTCTTATCCTGATCGAAGCATCCTACGTCACTTAAAATGCAGGTTAAATCATAAACACATATCAAGTGGTTTCATCATCAAAATATGAGATTCAACATGTTTTTCAGTTCAATTCCATAATCCTTTAAAGTATTTTTCATCCATATAACTTAAGCACAACATGCACCTGCAGCTTTGTACTCAGCTTCAGTTGTAGATAATGCAAGCGAGTTTTGTTTCTTGGAAGACCAAGAAACGAGTGCGTGTCTTAAAAATTGACACATTCCGGATGTACTTTTTCTATGTAAACTACATCCAAAAAAATTTGCATCGGCGTAATCAAGCAATTCAAAATTCTTAGATTTAGGATACCATAATCCTAGTTTAGGAGTTCCTTTTAGGTATCTAAATATCCTTTTAACAACCTTTAAATGAGGTTGCTTAGGGTTAGATTGAAATCTAGCATAAAGTCCTACGCTAAACATGATGTCCAGTCTAGTTGCGGTGAGGTAAAGCAAACTACCTATCATACCCTTATAAGTTTTTTTATCAAAACTTTCTCCACTTTTATTAATGTCTAACTTAGTGGAGGTACTCATATGAGTGTTGATAGTTTTTAAACTATCTATGTTAAATCTTTTTAGCAAGTCTAAAGCATATTTTGTTTGATTAAGAAAAATATCATTACTAAGTTTTTTAATTTATAAGCCTAAAAAGAATGTTAGTTCCCCATTAGGCTCATTTCAAATTCTAGACTCATGCTTTTGGCAAATAATTTACATAAGGATTCATTTGTAGAACCAAAAATAATATCATCAATATAAATTTGAATAATAAGAAAATTATTTTTAAAATTTTTAATAAATAATGTAGTATCGACCTTGCCTTTAGAGAAATTATTATGAATTAGAAATAAGCTAAGTCTCTTATACCAAGTCGTTGGGGCTTGTTTCAATCCATAGAGAGCTTTAATTAATTTAAACACATGATAAGAAAAATTATCATTCTCAAATCCAAGAGGTTATTTAACATAAACTTCTTCGGAGATAAAACCATTAAGAAAAGTACTTTTAACATCTATTTGAAATAACTTAAAATTATTACTACTAGTGCAAGGAGTATCCTTATGGCTTCTAATCGTGCCATAGGAGCGAAGGTTTCTTCATTCAATACCTTCTTTTTTGTTGAAACAATTGGCCAATAATCTAGATTTGTTTCTAACCACGATACCAAATTCATCTTGCTTATTTCTAAAGACCCATTTAGTACCAATAACTAAATGGTCATTTAGCCTTAGAACAAGCTTCCACACTTCATTTTTTTCAAATTGATTCAATTCTTCGTACATTGTGATGACTCATGAATCATCTTTTATTGCTTTGTCAATGCATTTAGGTTCAATTTAGGAGAAAAAAGTAGCATTGGCACAAAAATTCTTAAGAGAAGAACGAGTTTGAACCCCTTTCGATGTGTCTCCTATAATTAGCTCCTTAGGATGAGCATCTACATACTTCCATTCCTTCGGTACAAAAGGTTTGGAAGAAGATTCATCCAAGTTGTTAGATGGAGAGAGGGATTCATTGAAATTCAAAGTATCAAATTTAAGTTCATCATCAAAATCATTTTTCTAGACTTTAGAAATTTAATTAAAAACAACATGAATAGATTCTTCTATAACTAAAGTTTTTTTATTGAATATTCAAAAAGCCTTTGAAATAGAAGAATAACCAAGAAAAATTTCTTCATCAAATTTTGTATCAAATTTTCTTAAGGTATCTTTCTCATTCAAAATAAAACATTTACACCCGAAAACTTTAAAGTATGAAACATTGGGCTTTTTGTTGTTCCAAAACTCATAAGGAGTTTTGGAAAGTAATGGTCTTACTAGAACCTTATTCATAACATAGCATGTCGTATTTACGGCTTTGGCCCAAAAATATTTGGGTAGGCTATGTTCGTTTAACATAGTTCTAGCCATTTCTTGTAAGTTTCTATTCTTTCTTTCTACTACTCCATTTTGTTGAGGATTTCTTGGAGTAGAGAAGTTGTGGTCGTATCCATTAGACTCACAAAATTCTTAGAAATCATGGTTTTAAAATTTACCACCATGATCACTTCGAATTGACGAAATCATAAAACCTTTTTCATTTTGAACAAGTTTACAAAACTTAGAGAAATACCTAAAGCAATCATTTTTGTGTTCTAAGAAGAAAGTCTATGTATATCTACTATAATCGTCAACAATAACAAAGGTATATTTGCTACCTTCTAGGCTTGATGTAGCAATTGATCCAAACAAGTCCATATGGATCAATTATAATGGTCTAGAGGTGCTTATTTGATTCTTTGGTTTGAAACTACCTTTTATTTGTTTTCTTAGTTGACATGCATCACACACATTATCTTTAATGAACTTAATATAAGGAATTCCTCTCACAAGTTCTTTAGATGAGATTTGAGAGATTAGTTTCACGCTAACATGACCTAATCTCCTATGCCAAAGCTAAGCATCATCATTCAAAATCGAAAAATATATTTCATTGCAAAGATCATTGATGTCAATAGTGTATACGTTATTTTATTTTAGTGCAATTATATATGTATTTTTGTATGGTTTTTCAATAATACAAGCATTAGATTCAAATTTAACAATATATCTTTTATCACATAATTGACTAATGCTAATAGGTTATGCTTTAAGCTATCAACCAATAACACATCTTCAATAAAAAGGTTAGATTTATTACCTATCGTTCCTTTGCAATGATTTTACCCTTGTTGTTGTCTCTGAAGGTGACATATCCTTCGTCTAGGCTAGTGAGCTTAGAGAATTGAGATGGATCTCTAGTCATATGCCTTGAGCATCAACTATCAAAATACCATCTCTTGCTCCTAGCTTGTGATGATATATTTTTCTATAAAAATGATGATTTTTAGGTACTCATTTAACCTTGGGTGCTTAAAAAATTGATCAACATATCTTATCATGTTGCATTGAGTCATTTAAAGTTCTTTTAGGAACCCAAATTAATCTATATGGACTACATCTTTTAAGTGAACATTTATAGGTAATATGTTCGAGTTTGCAACAAAAGTTACATTTGGTGTGAGGTAAAACATGTAAGGTCGGGCCTTTAATAAATGTGGTTAGATTTTGGTAAGAGCTACTCATAAATCCGATTCCACTTCTCCTATGAACATGACCCTTATTGGCAAGGATCATGTTCAAAGACTTGCTACCAACTTCAAATTTTTCTATGGTTTCTTTGAGTAGCAAGTTTTTCTTTTTAAGAATTTCTAGTTCATCATATTTCGTACGAGGAGTTAAACTACTATTATGCTAAACCTTTAATCTATCCAATCACTAACAAGAGAAGTATACTCTTTTTTTAATAATTTATATTTTTTACTAATTAATTTACATTCATCAAACAGATAATGAAAAGTACTTAATAATTCATCAAAAGATAAATTTGCATCAATTGAATTACTTACCTCATCTCCAATAGCCATTAGCGAATAGTGAGCAACTTGCTCAGTGTTGGTTGGCTCCTCTTCTTCGAATGTAGTCGTCTCATGTTGCTTTAAGAGCCTTCTTCTTTGGTTGCCTCTTCTTGGCTAGGGGACATTCGCTCTTGTAATGTCCCAGCTTCTTGCATTCGTAGTATATTACTTGATCTTTCTTAGGTTCAAATTTATTTTTAGTGTTATTTTTAAATTTATTCTTTTTATTCTTTTTTGAATTTTCTTGTTTAGAGTTCTAAATCTTCATCAAGGTCCTTATCACTTGAGTTTTCTTTGAAGTGGTCTTCTTGGGTTCTTAGTGTCATATCCTTCCTATTCTTTGGAAGGGTGTCCTCAAGCTCTTCATGAGCTTTACAAGTCATCTTATAGGTCATTAGTGACCCAATTAGTTTTTCAAGAGGAAAATTATTTAGATCTTTGGCCTCTTGAATGATCATTACTTTAGGGTTCTAATTTTTTGAAAGGGATCTTAAAATTTTATTAACACGTTCAAAATCCGAGAAACTTTTACCAAGTTCTTTTAGACTATTGACGATATCCGTAAATCGAGTGTACATGTCTCTAATGGTCTCACTCAGTTGCATCCGAAACTACTCATAAGTATGCACTAAAAGATTAATTTTTGACTCCTTCACTCTACTAGTGCCTTCATGAGTCACTTCGAGTGTGTGCCAAATATCAAAAGTCGTTTCATAAATTGATACTCGATTAAACTCGTTCTTATCTAATGCACAAAATAAGGCATTCATAGCCATGGCATTTAAAGTGAAAGTCTTCTTCTCCAACTCATTCCAATCGTTCATTAGAAGAGAAGACTTTTGAAAACTATTTTCGACAACATTCCATAGCACAAAATCAATTTAAATTAGGAACATTTTCATTCTAGTCTTCCAATATATGTAATCCGTCCCATTGAACATGGGCAGACGTGTAATTAAATGACTCTCTTGGTTGTTGGTGAATGTCATCTCTCTTGGGTTTTAAACCAAACGAGAGTGAACCTCGCTCTGATACCAACTATTAGGATCAAGAGCGGCACTAAGAGGGGAGGGAGTGAATTAGTATAACAGAAAATTCTTCGATTTCGTAAAATAATTTGTATGTTTAATGGAAATCGATTTGGAAAGGTAGTAACTTGAAATGTAAGAGAGCGTAAGCCTAGTGAAAGCAAGACGAGGAGGAGACATAGTTTGCTATGAAATGATTTACAATTTAAAATAAATTGCTCAAAACGAAATGCAAACTAGAATTTAGAGTAGTTTAGTCATTGTGACCTACATCAACTTTCGGATTCCTCCTCCGTTGAGGCCACTGGCGTCCACTAAAGGCCTTTCTTCAATAGGCGAAGGCCAACCACCTTTTACAGCTCTTTTCTCCTTTTGCCGGGTTTAGGAGACAACCCTTACAATTTTTTCTCCTCTTTCTTGGATGGTTACAGGGCTAAGAGAGGGAGGAGAAAAACTCTAGTACTTTTATACTTTAATGATTCAAGATTATAATCACACTTTAGGTACCCTTTCATGCAGAAAAGGGTAAGGTATTTATAGCCCCTAATGGCTTCAAAAATGGAGCCAAAAAGTATCTCATCCTAATTTTTCGGGGTACTAGCTGTTAGGATCAAGAGCACTAAGAGGGGGGGGGGGGTGAATTAGTGCAGTGGAAATCTTTGGGGGGTGAATTAGTGCAGCGAAAATCTTTCGACGATAAAAACGTTCGAACGATAAAAATGATTTCCGTGTGAAAGCTGATTCTAAGATTACTTTAACTTAAGATCAAGCGAGATGACGTTAAAGTCAATCTATAAAGGCAGTTTGCAGTTATGATGAAAACCAGCATACGAGCGCAAACTGAAATATGACGTTCGTACGAAGAAACTGATTTACGTCTAAATACTGATCCGTAAATCACTTGATTAGGCGAGATGCAGATTAAGTAAGGATATTAAGGCAGTTTGCAGTTAAGATAAAAATCAAAGCGTAAACGCAAACTGAAATATGATGATCGTACGAAAAAACAGATTTATGTCTAAACGTTGATTCGGAAAGTGCAAAGCTGAAACCCGATCGTATATGCGCAGAAAGCAGTAAGCTTTAGAGGAGGTTTGCAATAAAGATAAAATGCTCAAAGTAAATGCAAGCCGAGATTTAGATTGGTTCGGTCAATCTTGACCTACTCCACATTTGGCTACCTCCGCCGACGAGGTCACCGACGTCAACTAGAGGCCTTCCTTCAATAGGCGAAGGCCAACCACCTTTTTACAGTTTCACTTCTTTTGACGGGCTTAGGAGACAACCCTTACAGAATTTTCTCTCCTCTCCTCTCTTTACAGCTCAGAATTTGGAAGAAAAGAGGGAGAAGGACTTTTGGCCTTTACAACAATTTTGAGCTCTAAAAATCACAGAAAAAGATCAAGATTTTGGAGTAAGTTCATGCTCTTTCAGTGTTGAATAGGTGGGGTATTTATAGGCCCTAACCCAGTTCAAATTTGGAGCTCAAAACTGTCAATTCCCGGAATTCCGGGATCAGGCGGTTGCACCTCTTGACTGGAGCGGTTGCACCGCTTGGCAGAGCTCGAAGACTGAGCCTCTGGGCGGTGCTACCTCCTGTCAGGGGCGGTTGCACCTCCTGCTAGAGCTCGAAGACCGAGCTCAGGCGGTTGCACGTCCTGACTGAGGCGATTGCACCGCCTGGCAGAGCTCGAAGACCGAGCTCAGGCGGTGCCACCTCCTGTCACGGGAGGTTGCACCGCCCAGTCTCGCTCGGAGACTGAGCCCAAGCGGTGCCACCGCCTAGCTGGAGCGGTTGCACCTCCCAGTCTCGCTCGGAGACTGAGCCCAGGCGGTGCAACCTCCTGCCTTAGGCGGTTCAACCGCCTAGCAGAAATCAGGGTCCGAATGGGTTGATCCATTCAGCCCAATTTGGGTTTTTCAGGGGCCCAATTGCCCCAAGATTAAGTTAATGGGATCACCTCCCATTTCCAACTTAATCATTGTGCTAACTACGATATTCCCTAAGACATGTACTGCAACTTGCTCCGGTGCGTCAATCGCTTCTTCCGACGAGCTTCCGGCGAACTTCCGTCGATCATCCGATGAACCCTCGGTGATGCTCCTGCGGACTTCCGGCAAACTCCTGGACTTGCGACGATTCACTTGGCGAGTTTCGACCAGCTTCTTTGTCAAGCTTATGGACTTCTCGGATTTGTTCCCGCAGAACCTCCGACGACTGTCCGAACTTCCGTCGAACTCTCGAACTCCCAACGTGATCATTGTCTTGACTCAGGCGCAACTCCTACTGCATGTCTTACTTTCATCGTAGTTAATCCTGCACACTTATCTCAACATATAGATTAGATAACAAATGACGATTGACTTCATCATCAAAATCCGAGATTCAACAATCTCCCCCTTTTTGATGATGACAATTAATTGATAATGGAGTTAACCTTAACTCCCCCTGTCTATATGCCATACTTGAGATAAGTCATTCTTGAATTCAAAACCTAAGAATTCAAGAGACATATTGATAAGTTAAAATCATTTGAACTTATCAATACTCCCATCATGATGTATCTCTCTGAAGATGATGTCAAGGCTTGACATTCATTTTTAAATTTTACATTACAAGTTTGAATGATGGTAATAGTAGCAATTCATCATATTGTAAGATATCAACATGTAAAGCTGCGAAGTAAGATTTTGATATCATTACATGATGTACACATTTCAAATATTTTAGCAAGTATTGCATTTCATCACATGGTAAGATATCAACTCGTAAAATTACGATGCAAGTTTTTTATTTGATATCTTAACACGATACAAACAAGGCATAATGCAAATTAATCATAGCATATGTTCATATATCTCTTGGTGATGCAAGTATGGCATAATCATAGCATCAGTGTTTATAGCATCAATTCATATATTTCTCGGTGATGCAAGCATGGCATAATTATAGCATCAGTGTGTATAGCATCAATTCATATATTTCTCCCCCTTTGTCATCAACAAAAAGCATGGTAGTTGTGATACCAAGAGAACAATATAAGCAAATTTTGAGCATAAGTGCGATAATTGTTCATGCCTTTACTGGGTTCATGTTATTTTCCAATAGTAAGTGATAGAAAATCAAGCATATAAAGGAAAGCATGATACGTAGATTGCTTTGAATACTTCTTCCTTTTTATTTGTTATAATCTTTTTGCATGGAGGAAAGCCATTTGTGATACCAGCTATTTGTGAGTTTACTTGAGTCAAGATATGTGTGTGAAACAGCTCTTTGCAAGTAAAAATACTATCATCCATATTTTAGGATATAATTCATAAGCAGGAATCATTTCATCAAATCCATTTCAGAAAAATATTTTTCATAAGAGTGTATGAGAAAATCCGATTTTTAGCATTCCAATTGTTAAGCGAATCCGAAAATGAAATGAACACTTTCATGCATTCAGACAAGGCTATGCTACAGATTTTCAAATACAATCATGAAGACAAAACATTTTTGTATTCAACACATAATTTCCAACATGTTATTTAGGCATGTAATGGCAATCAAGTGATTTGATCATTCAATAAAGTCCGAAAAATAATTTTAACTAGTTTATGTACTCGGACACATCAACATTCCTAACTCTCTTCTTATGAAATCAAATTGTTCTTCACTTAGAGGTTTTATAAAAATATCAGCTAGACGATGTTTAGTATCAATGAATTCTATGATTACATCATGATTAGTAACATGATCTCGTATAAAGTGATGTCTAATATCAATATGTTTTGTTCTTGAGTGTTGTATAGGATTTTTCGTTAAGAATATTGCACTTGTGTTATCACATTTAATAGGAATATTTTTAAGATGAATTTTATAATCTTCTAAGGTGTTTTTCATCCATACAACTTGTGCACAGCATGCACTTGCTGCAATATATTCAGCTTCGGTTGTTGAAAGTGCAACCGAGTTTTGTTTCTTAGATGACTAGGAAACAAGGGCATGTCCTAAAAATTGACATGTTCTTGATGTGCTTTTTCTATCTAGTCTACAGCCAGCAAAGTCCGCATCAGCATAAGCAATTAACTCAAGATTCTCTGATTTTGGGTACCATAATCCTAGATTTGTGGTACCATTAAGATATCTAAGTATTCTTTTGATTGCTTTGAGATGAGATATCTTAGGGTTTGATTGAAATCTAGCACAAAGTCCTACACTGAACGTGATATCTGGTCTAGTTGCAGTGAGGTAAAGTAAACTTCCTATCATACCCCTATAAGTTTTTTGATCGAAGCTTTCTCCACTTTCATCAATTTCTAACTTAGTGGAGGTGCTCATAGGAGTGTTAATAGCTTTTGAGTTATTCATATTAAACTTTTTTAGTAAATTCATAGCATATTTAGTTTGACTAATAAAGATGTCATTGCTTAGTTGTTTGATTTGTATGCCTAAGAAAAATGTTAATTCTCCCATTAAACTCATTTCGAATTCAAGACTCATAGTTTTAGCAAAAGATTGACAAAGAGATTCATTCGTAGAACCAAAGATAATATCATCAACATAAATCTGAACAATGAGAAAATTATTTTCAAAATTCTTGATGAACAATGTAGTATCAACCTTGCATTTTGTGAAATTATTTTCAATAAGAAAAGAACTAAGTCTCTCATACCAAGCTCTCGGAGCTTGTTTTAAACCAAAGAGAGCTTTGGTTAATCTAAACACATGATTAGGGAGGCTATTATTTTCAAATCCTAGAGGTTGTTCAACATAGACTTCTTCGGAAATAAAGCCATTTAGAAAAGCGCTTTTAACATCCATTTGAAACAACTTAAAATTATTACTACTAGCGTAGGCAAGGAGCATCCTTATGGCTTCTAATCGAGCCACAGGAGCGAAAGTTTCTTCATAATCGATACCTTCTTCTTGGTTGAAACCTTTGGCCACTAATCTAGCCTTGTTTCTAACCACGATACCATATTCATCTTGCTTGTTTCTAAAAACCCATTTAGTACCAATAACTAAATGGTTATTTGGTCTAGGAACAAGCTTCCATACCTCATTTCTCTCAAATTGATTTAATTCATCTTGCATTGCGATAATCCATGAATCATCTTTCATGGCTTCGTCAATATATTTGGGTTCAATTTGGGAGAGAAAAGCGGCGCTGGAACAAAAATTTTTAAGAGAAGAACGTGTTTGAACCCCCTTTGATGTGTCTCCTAGGATTAGCTCCTTAGGATGAGCATCTACATACTTCCAATCCTTGGGTAAGGATGTTTTGGAAGTGGATGCATCCAAGTTGCTAGTTGGAGACGGGGTTTCATTTAAATTCAAGGAATCAAAATTAACATCATCATCAAAATCATTTTTCCTGATTTCGAAAATCTCATTGAAGACAACATGAATAGATTCTCCAATAATTAAAGTTCTTTTATTGAAGATACGAAAAGCTTTAGAAACCGAAGAATAACCAAGAAAGATTCTTTCATCGGATTTAGCATCAAATTTTCCTAAGTTATCTTTTTCATTCAAGATAAAACACTTACACCCAAAGACTTTAAAATATGAAACATTGGGTATTTTGTTGTTCCATAACTCATAGGGAGTTTTGGTGAGTAAGGGTCTTACTAGAACTCTATTCAAAATATAGCATGCAGTATTTACGGCTTCGGCCCAAAAATATTTGGGTAGGCTATGTTCATTCAACATGGTTCTTACCATTTCTTGTAAATTTCGATTTTTTCTTTCTACTACTCCATTTTGTTGAGGATTTCTAGGAGTAGAGAAATTATGGTTGTATCCATTGAGTTCACAAAATTCTTGGAAATCATGGTTTTGAAATTCACCACCGTGATCACTTCTAATTGACAAAATCATAGAACCCTTCTCATTCTGAGCAAGTTTACAAAACTTGGTAAAATATCTAAAGCATTAATTTTTCTGTTTTAAAAAGTAAGTCCATGTGTATCTGCTATAGTCATCCACAATGACGAAGGCGTATTTACTACCTCCTAGGCTTAATGTAGAGATTGGTCCGAACAAGTCCATATGGATCAATTGTAAGGGCCTAGAGGTGCTTATTTGATTCTTAGATTTGAAACCGCCCTTAATTTGTTTACCTAATTGGCAAGCATCACATACATTATCTTTGATGAACTTGATATGAGGAATACCTCTTACAAGTTCTTTAGATGATATTTGAGTGATTAGTTTCATGCTAGCATGACCTAATCTTCTATACCATAGCCAAGCATCCTCATTCAAAAGCGAAAAATATATTTCATTACACAACTCATTGAAGTCAATAGTGTATATGTTATTTTGTTTTAATGCAATCATGGACGTGTTTTTGTGTGATTTTTCAATGATGCAAGCATTAGACTCGAATCTGACAATATATCATTTATCACATAATTGACTAATGCTCAAGAGGTTATGTTTTAAACCATCAACTAACAAACATCTTCGATAAAGAAGTTGGATTTGTTACCTATGGTTCCTTTGTCAATGATTTTACCCTTGTTGTTGTCTCCGAAGGTGACATAGCCTTCGTCTATGCTAGTGAGCTTAGAGAATTGAGATGGATCTCCGGTCATATGCCTTGAGCATCCACTATCAAGGTACCATCTCTTGCTCCTAGCTTGCGATGGAATAGGTTTGTACAAGAAAGGATGATTTTTAGGTACCCATTTGCTTTTGGGTGCCTCAAAAATAGATATACATTGTTTATCATATTGCATAGAATTTATCATGGTTCCTTTAGGAACCCAAATTAATTTGTTTGGACTAATTTTCTTGAATGGACAATTATGCGTTTTGTGTCCAAGTTTGCAACAAAAGTTGCATTTGCTTTGGTGTCGAACATGTAAGATGGGGCCTTTAATGAAGGTGGTTGGATTTTGGTGAGGACTTCTCACAAATCCGATTCCACTTCTTTTGGGAACGTGACCCTTGTTTGCAAGGATCATGTTCAATGACTTGCTACCAACCTCGAATTTCTTCAAGGTGTCCTTAAGTAGCAAGTTTTCCTTTTGGAGAGTTTCTAGATCATGACATTTTGTGCATGAACTTAAACTATCATGATATTCAGTTTTTAACTTATCAAAATTACAAGTAAGACTATCATGCTCCTATTTTAGCAATTTATATTTTCTACTAATAATCTTGCATTCATCAAATAAGTCATGGAAGACATTTAATAATTCATCAAATGATAAATCTGCATCTATTAAATTCGTTACCTCCTCTCCGATGGCCATTAAGGCGTAATGAGCAACTTGCTTGGTGTTAGACTCCTCTTCTTCGGACGCGCTCGAGTCATCCCATGTTGCTTTGAGCGCATTCTTCTTTGATGTTCTCTTCTTGACTTGAGGACAATCACTCTTGTAGTGTCCTGGCTTCTTGCACTCATAGCAAATAACTTGGTCCTTCTTGGGTTCAAATTTATTTTTTGTTTCATTCTTAAACTTGTTTATTTTAATGAATTTTTTAAATTTTCTTGTTAGAAGTGCCAAGTCATCGTCATAGTCCTCATCACTTGAGTTTTCTCTCAAGTGGTCTTCTGAAATTTTAAGTGCCATATCCTTCCTGTTCTTTGGAAGGATGTCTTCTTGCTCTTCATGAGCTTTGCAAGTCATCTCGTAGGTCATTAATGACCCGATTAGTTCTTCAAGAGGGAATTTGTTTAGATCTTTCGCCTCTTGAATAGCAGTGACTTTAGGATCCCAACTCTTAGGAAGGGATCTTAGAATCTTATTTACGAGCTCAAAATCCGAAAAACTTTTTCCGAGTCCTTTTAGACCGTTGACGACATCCGTGAAACGGGTAAACATGTCGCCAATAGTCTCACTCGGTTTCATCCGGAAAAGTTCGAAAGAGTGTAACAAAAGGTTGATTTTTGACTCTTTCACCCTACTTGTGCCTACGTGAGTCACTTCGAGTGTATGCCAAATATCAAATGCGGTTTCACAAACCGAAACACGGTTGAACTCGTTTTTATCAAGTGCACAAAATAAGGCATTCATAGTCTTTGCATTAAGAGCGAAAGCTTTCTTCTCCAATTCATTCCAATCGATCATTGGAAGAGAAGACTTCGAAAATCCATTTTCGACAAGATTCCAAAGTTCAAAATCCATAGAAATAAGAAAGATCCTCATTCGGGTCTTCCAATAGGTGATTTCCTTAGCCCAATTTATGCTCTTCTTAGCTTAATGCCCGAACCCATGGCCCGAAGCCTTTTGTTGATACATTGACCGATCATTCGGCATGATGTCCAATCTTCTGACATATTTTTTTTCGGCCCAAAATGATTCTTCCTACTTTAATTGTCTCTCCTTGATCGAAGCTTCCTACGTTACTCAAAACGTAAATCAAATCATAAACACTATCAATTGGTTTCATCATCAAAATATGAGATTCAACAACAACTTAGTGATGAAACTTTTATTAGTCAAACTAAGTATGCATTAGATCTATTAAAATAGTTTAATATGGATAGTGCTAAGGCTATAAATACACCTCTACAAAATTACATATGTACATAAATGGATAATGTTTTGATCAAAAGACTTATAGGGGCATGATAGGTAGTTTATTATATCTCATAGCAACTAGACCTGATATTATGTTTAGTGTTGGACTATGTGCTAAATTTCAATCAAATCCCAAGCAATCTCACTTAAAAGCTGTTAAAATGATTTTTAGATACCTAAAAGGAACACCTAATTTGGGATTATGGTATACAAAAAATAAAAATCATGAATTGGTTGCTTATACCGATGTTGATTTTGCTGGTAGTCAAATAGATAGAAAAAGTACATCCGGAATATGTCAACTCTTAGGTCATGCACTTGTCTCTTAGTCTTCCAAGAAATAAAACTCGGTTACATTATCTACAACCAAAACTGAATATATAGCAATAGGTGCATGCACAAGTTATATGGATAAAAAATACTTTAGAAGATTATGAAATTTATTTGAAAAATATTTCTATAAAATGCAATAACACTAGTGCAATATGTTTAACCAAGAATCTCATTCAATACTATAGAACTAAACATATTGACATTAAACATCATTTTATTAGAGATCATGTTAACAATCATGACATATTTTTAGAATTTATTAATACAAAGCATCAATTAGCATATATTTTTACAAAACCACTGAATGAGGCATAATTTGATTTTATTATAAGAGAATTAAGAATGTTAAATATTCCAAATGCATAAATTCCTTTATATATTTTTTGGATTTCTCAATTTTTCATAACTTGAATTTACCTTTTAAATCAATATCGTCTCATATGAATCCTTCCTCTTGCTATTTTCAAAAGAAAAGATTCGATTCATGAACTTTTGGTATTCACAACTTGATTCCTTATTTTTCATGAGTCCTTCCTCTTTATATTTCCAAAGGAAAAGCCTTGATTTATGAATCTTTGATTAATGACTTGATCTTCTATGCGATAATTAATTCCTATGTATCCTTCTTCCTTCAATTTACAAGAAAAAGGATTTGATTCATGAATTTTAGGTTGATCTTTTATGATGAATCATTTCTCTTTGCAAAAGTAGAAGAATGATTCCATGAAACTTATTATTCATGGATTTGGTTAGTGATTTTTCTTGTGATGAATGAGTTCCTCCTATTCTTATTCTTATGACCAAAAGAAAAAAGAAACTTGCACATCTAAAGCAAATTTGCTAGCTTCCCGATTTCAAGAAGCAAAAGTAGTTATCATGCAAAGTTTTTGCCTAACTTCTCATTTCACAAATTTGTTAGCTTGTATAAATTGGTGTATAACTTATTTGCATAAATTTAAAATGCTTGCATAAATTGTTTGAATGATTCTCCGTTTTGTTGATGACAAAGGGGGAGAAATGTTGAATGAATGGTATCATGTATGAAGTGATAAATATTTAAAATTTTAAATGTCTTAGCATCATGTATGTTATGCCCAAAATGATGTATCGTCAATGCTTTAGTATCATGTATATTATGCCCAAAATGATGTATCGTGAATGCTTTAGTTGTAACATCCCCTATTTTTGAAAATTTAGTAAATGCTTATTTATAAATATGAGGATTATTTAATAATTTTTTTGTAATAAATGATATTATATTAAAAATTTATTATTACGGACCTAATAGTAAATATTAAAAATTTGATATAATTTATGAAAGATTCATATTTAAGTTAAAGAAAAAAAAATGGTGAACATGTGTCACTAGCTAAACTAAGGTTGGTGTCACCTATGTTTGCTCTAAGAATGACACATAGGTTTCTTTTATGTATGCTTGCTACCTTGCAAGTCTTGTATTAGCTAAACCTAATGCAATTAGGGAAGAAACTAAAGGAAAGCATAATTAAAAGAGGAAAACTTAAGAGCTGCAGCCAGAAGAAGTGTTGCTTGAGGTTTTGCATCAATTTCCCTGCATTTGAGAATCAAACTTTTCTAAGGCAAGTGTTCTAACCCTATCCCACAGTAATCCTAATCTATGTTTTTATTTTAATTTTATAAAATTTGAAAGATTTCAGCTGAGAACAAGACATTTCTTTCATTTTGATACAAGACTAGGAATCTATAATTTTTCGGTAATTTGACCTCTATGCATTGTTTTAGACCTAACTTATAGCATTAAACTCTGATTTAGAAAAATCTAATCCATCTAAAAGTAGACTCAAATATATTTATTTTGATATATAGATTGAATGATTTGGAGTTTAAATGCCTACTAAGACTTCTATTTCAATTAACCCTACAGATTCTACAAAACAAGGACTGTAATTTCTGACCTTTTGTTACTAAACTGCTTATAACTTTCTGTTGAGAACTTAGATTTATACAAAGTATGATTTATAGGAAAATAGACTCAAAATTATTTCTGTTCTTACCTAATTTGAAATTTTTGGAGTACGATTGCAAATTGAAACAAATTTTTTCATTGACCCTGTGGATTCAATAAAATAGAGCTGATGTTTTTAGACCTTTTGCTATAAAATTATTTGTAACTCCCTATTGTAAACTTTAATTGATATAAAACTTGATTTACCTAAAACTAGATTAATATATCTTTTGAATGACACATATTTTGTATAAATTGGAGCATAATTAGTTATCCAAATAATTCATATAATATGCTTCTCAAATTCTATCAAAATCGAGCTTTCATCGATTTCGCCTCTTCTTGTTTCTTCTCTTTGGAAATCGATTTCAGCCAACATCCTTCAATTGAGCTTTACATTATTGCTTTAAATTCCTATATACTCTTGTCCTTCAATTATTTGTATACCTACATCTATCATGTAATGTTCAGGTTTGTATCGTAATGTTTCGTATAAGCATATGCATTCCGTTGTTCCGCATGTGTTTCTGATATATGCCAACTTTATTGTTCACACTACCCTTTTTATACTCTAGTGTTTATAAGATTATTTGGACCTTTGCCAGAAATGGTAAAGGAATTATCTGGACCTTTGCTAGAAATGGTAAATGGTATATGCTTAAAGCCTACGATGCTTTGTCGGTCCCCTCTGGCTTCATCCAAACGTGGATGGATGACACTCCCAGATGTGAGAGATTATGTTTGGGATCCCACTTCACCTTCTATCTGTTTGATATAATATCCAGAGCTTTGGTTTTATGCTTCTATATATGCTATGGATAAGAATGAAAAGTATGTAATGTCAAATACGACATTGAGCTTCTGTTTCGTATTTGTTATTGATATGCTCCAAAATGCTTCATATGCCATTGATATACTCCAAAATGCTTCATATTCCATTGATATGCTCCGTAACATTTCATATGCTATTGATATCTGAAATGCTCCTTATGTCAATGATATGCTTCAACTAATCCTACTCCTTTGCTATGCATCATTTGAGCTTCTGTTTCATATTTATTCTTTGATATGCTTTGAAATGTTTATACATTCTTGATATGCTTTGAAAACTATCCTCTTTAGTCATGGATATGTTAGTCGCTTGCTGAGCTCTATGTGCTCACTCCATTGCTAATAATTTTTTTCAGGATAGCTTGTCGCTTGCTAAAATGTTTAAATTGGGCTAAGGCAATGGAAAACTAGAAGACCTTGGGAAAACCTTTATTGGACAATATGTTTTTATTGTATAAGTATACTTCATATCTAATGGAATATTTATGGTAAATATGAACTTAGGAGTTTTGTAAATGTTTGAAAAGTACCTCTCATGTTAGGATTTTAGGAATGTTAAGTTAAAATTGTGTAATGATATAAACATGTGGTACATGTTGGTTTTGTGATTGTATAGATTCCTACAACTATGGATTTATGATGTGGTTATAGCTTAGTTGAGTTGGCTTTAGATTTTATAAATCATTAAGTGATATGATGTATGGTTATAAACTACACAGGTTTTGTGAATTGTGGATTGTAGAGGTGAATGACTTGAATGTTTACTTAGTGGCCTCAAATGTGTGATTGGATCCTGGATTGTTTGTTGAATTCTAATATTATAAATTTAAGTTAGGTTCACACCTCTTGAATGAGAATTAAATTGAGGGGGCGTGACATTAGTATCATATATGTTATGCCCAAAAGTGATGTTGATTTATTTTTTGTATCATACATGAAGTGAGTACGAAATGTAATGTTTTGAAATTGTAGATGTCTTAATTTGAAACTATAATGATGCATAATATATAAAATTTTGATATGATATATTACATTTGATCACTATGACCAAAAGTGTTTCACTTGAATTCAAATATTGTGATTCATTTTGAATTCAAGTTTGGTTTATCTCAATATGGCATATAGATAGGGGGAGTTAAGGTTAACTCCGTCATCAATTGGTTGTCATCATCAAAAAGGGGGAGATTATTAAATCTTAGATTTTTATGATAAAATCAATTGATAAATTATTGATCTAATCTATATGTTGAGAAGAGTGTTACAGGATTAACTACGATAATAAATAAGGCATAAAGCAAATGTTGGGTTGGAGTCAAAGATCGGATGATACGTTGAAGATTCGAAACATATGTAGGAAACTCATCAAGAGTTCATCAAGAGCTCGCCCAGAGTTCGCTGAGAGTTCGTCGGGAGTTCGCCAAGAATTTTTTAGGAGTTTGCTAAAAGCTTGCCGAGAGTTCACCTGAAGTTCGTCAAGGTTTCGTCAGAAGAACAATTGATATACCGGACAAAGATTACTTAGTTAATGCCTTAAGTGTCGTAGTTAGGTCTTAATTTGAGTTAGATTTGGAAGAAATCCTACTAACTCAGTTAGGGGCCAATTGAGCCCAAATTAGGAGTGAATTGAGCCTATTGTT
>NC_088338.1:31425000-31432500 GCF_036884655.1 Musa acuminata AAA Group | reverse complement strand
AGAACTAATTGGGTCTTTAATGACCTACGAAATGAACAATGTGACAAAAAGAGAACTCGAGAACAACCTTCCAAAGGACAGGAAGGATTTAGGACATAGAACACATGAAAACCACTCGAGCATAAGCTCAAGTGATGGTGAACTTAAACTACAAATGAAACAAAAATTAAAGAACAAAAAGAACGAAACTACTTGCTTTGAATACAAGAAGAAGAACAAAAATTGGGATGAATCAAGCTCCTCTGAAGACGAGGAGAAAATCAAGAAAGGTGAGGTGGCAAATTATGCCTCAACGGTATTCAATGATGAGATAATCGAAACCCCCTTAATTTATTTTGAAATTTCTTGATGTTTTCCATGATGCATTTTATTTTATTTTTTTAAATAATTATTTTTCTTGAAAATTATATGTTTTATATTAATGGAATAAAATGTTAGATTTAAATCTAATGATCATATGTATGTTTTTCTTAAGAAGAAAAAATGTGTATCTTAGTGATTTTGATTGAAAAATGTGTATTCAATGTGTATTCAATGATGTATTTAATAAAAATGTGTATTCAATGATGCATTTTGATTGAAACCATGCTTGATGTCTTAATGAAAATATTAAGAAATTTAACATCATGCTTAATGATGATGCATGGCTTTTGTATGGAAAACTAAGCATAAAAAGATAGATTAATCTAAAAAGAAAAATGCATGACTACACCAAATAACAAAATGATTTTGGTTGAAAATACATTATGCCCAATGAAACCATCATTGATGAATATGCTTTATATTTAATAGTTTCTTTGGCTTATATGCCTTATCATGATAAATGTTTTGAAAAGTTTGTATTATACATGATGATTATTATACATAATGATTTATTGGTCTTGAAGTTATTCAATTTTGATTAAATGAAATCACGTTTGACTTGAAGTAATGAGTTGAAATTATTTTTTTTGAATTATGTGTTGCACTTTTTTTTTTTTTCTGTTTTAAACGATGATGCATGGATTTGAAAGAAAAGGACATGCATGTATAGAATCAATCAATAAGTTGAAACAAAAGAAGGAAATATTTTTTTATTAAAAATTTTCTTTTACTCTATCTTATTGATTTCTACCTAAGAGACCAATAAAATTATTTATGTCATTTTGAATCTCTTGAAAGAAATGTTGAGATTTTGATGATTTGGACGATTTGAATTTTAATTAGTTTTATCCAAAATCATGATCTTGATTACGTGATATTTACAAATTAAGATTTATTATGAATCGATATTTTTTTATTAATCGATCTCCTAAGATTTTCTTTTGATTATTTATGAGTAGGTTCTTCAAAAAGAAATCATGCCTTTTGGTATTCAATGTTCTAATCTTTCATGATATGATTTTTATGCAATTCCTAGTATTCATGAAATGTTTATCTCATCACCCAATTATTTTCTTCTTGATATTCCTTATGTGGTGATATAAAATTATGCATGAAATACTCTTGGTATTATTTTGATGCATACAAATGAAAAGTTATGATCATGCATGGTAGGATGCAATTTGACAAATTAATACCATCATGATTTGAAATATTTATGATTTGGAATGATGCATGCAATACTTATGCTTTTTATTATGATAATGTATGTGATGTATTGCATATGATGTGTATCATGAATGCTTTAAATGATAAATGTTTTGATATCATAATTGATGATTTTGTTCTATGCATGAGATTTTCGAAATTATGCATGATGAATCCTATGATTTACGGATTATCGATTTTTACCATAATGAAAGTATCTTATTGATCCTTGTCGTAATAAATCTCGCACTTTCGGCTTTAAACATGATACATGTTTTTATTTGACATAAATAAAAAAGGCATGCTTGAATGAAATAAATCACATGAATTGAAACAACTAAAAGAGAAGAACATTTTTCTTGAAATTTATTTTTCTCTATCTTATTGATTTTGATAATTCATTTGTATTATTTTTATGAATCTCATGGATTATGAAAATGATTTAAATTTAATGGCTTTTATTGAAATCATGATCTTGATTTCTCGCAATTATAATTTGAATTTTCTATTGAATGAATCAAGATTGTTTTCTATTTAAAAGGAGATTTGTCAAAATGTTTCATGGTCTTTTAGTATTCATGATCTTGATAATTATGTTTTGAAACTTTATGTAAATCAAGATTCTTCATCATGATTCTCTCATTTTATAAAAGAGGATATCTTCTATGTGAATCATAAGATTTTATATGTGTGAATTGAGATTTTGTTCTCCTGCAATTCTTTTTGCTATTAACTAACAAGAAACTTGTTCTTGTAAACCATAATATGCTACTTGATATCTTGATAATTTATAACTTGAGTTTTCTCTTTGAATCAAGATTGTTTCCTATCATGCTTTCTATTTATAAAAGAAGAAATTTGTCAAAAATGATATATGTCTTTTGACATTCATTTTTCATCTTTGTTATTTACCCTTGTCATGATTTGAAGATTATAGTAAAGGGAATTACATGATTGTATTGTTATTCCCATCTATTTGACAATGATATGGGGGGAGAAAATTGTTGGGTCCAGCCCATATGTGGGCTTGGACAAATTGGGCCTATTGAGCCCAAATCACTAATTAAGGTGAAGTAAGGCAAATTAGGGCATGCAGAAAAAATGGAGAGCAGCGTGCAGCGTGCAGGGTGCAGCGTACGTGCACAGTGAACAGCGACGGCGTGCAGAGAGAAATAGAGAGAGAAAGTAAGGTTTCTGAGTTTTCTGTTTGACGATCGGTGGCCAAACGTTGTCAGTTTCGGCCCAAATTTTATGTGGAGAATCCTTGCAGCAAACTCTACAATCCTAACGGTGTTGATCTGCGGTTTACCCTCTCTAAGGTATTTTCCTGCGATATCCACTCTGTGAGACCTAGAATTCTCTTTGGAGGAGATTCACCTATGTGATGAAGATATGATATTCTTGAGCCAAGATCTATGTTCTTGATGTTATTCTGATCCTCTAGTTATTCTAGAGAAGACCTACTGTAAACCTGTTATCATTATTATTGATAGTGGAAGTTTGAGGTGGACTACGGTCCCGTGGTTTTTCCCACATTGGGTTTTCCACGTTAAAAAGATTTGGTCTCACTGTGTGATTGATTTATTGCTCTATTGTTTATGCTGTGCTGATTGATATTTTCATTTGGATATCAAGTTGGTATTTTGATGAGGAACCTATTTTGATACACAAAGAGGGAAAGAATTATTCCGCATTAACAGGTTTCTTCCCAACAAGTGGTATCAGAGCATCAGGTTGTTTGGTGCTAGTTTTCTTGTGTGATTGAAATGGAGCAATCAGATGGTATGATTAAATTGAACTCATCAAATTATTCCACTTGGAGGCGTCTGATGGAAGATTTGCTCTATTGCAAAGATTTGTATAAGCCTATCAAGGTTAAAGATAAACCTTCTATTATGGACGATGAAGAATGGGAAGTTCAACATAGAAAAGCTATTGCCTATATTAGAAGATGGATGGATATAAACTTGCATGAGCATATTTCAGATGAAACCAGAGCTGATGTTGTTTGGCAAAGGTTAGAAAATCTTTTTGCGAAAAAGACAGTGGGAAATAGAATTTCTCTCCTCAGAAGGCTTGTAAATTTGAAGTATAAAGATGGTGGTAACATTATTGAGCACATAAGCCTATTTCAGAGTCTTGCAAACAAGTTGGTTGCTATGAAAATGAATATAGATGATGAGATGCAGGGATTATTACTTCTCAGCTCTTTACCAGAAAGTTGGGAAACGTATGTGGTGACTATTTGTAACTCCACGCCAGAGGGGACTCTAACCATAGATATGGTTAAAGACAGTTTGCTAAATGAAGATGCAAGAAGGAAAGAACAGGGTGAATCTTCTTCTGGTGCATTTGTTACTGAAAAACAAGAAAGACGTGGAAGAAGTCATAGCAGAAATCCATATGGTTATAGAGGAAGATCCAAGTCTAGAAGAGATATCAAATGTTTTCACTGTAACAGACCAGGTCACATGAAGAAAGAGTGTAGGTTTTGGAAGCGAGAACAGAATGAAATGAAGAAAAATGAGAAAGAGACCAATACAGTTGTTGCTGAAGGTAATATCACTATTGTCTGTGATGAAGGTTGTGTTAGCCTTGTAGCTCAGGACAATAATTGGGTAATTGACTCTGGTGCTTCATTTCATGTTACTTCTCATGGTGATTTCTTTAGATCTTACACTGCTGGTGATTTTGGTAATGTCAGAATGGGAAACAATGGTACATCTAAGATTGTGGGTATTGGAGATATTTGCTTGGAGACCAGTATTGGGAGCAAATTGATACTCAAAGATGTAAGGCATGTTCCAGATATTCGTCTTAACTTGATATCTACAGGTAGACTTGATGATGAGGGCTTTGCACATTATTTTGGTGAAAGTAAATGGAAACTCACTAAAGGTTCTCTAATTGTGGCAAAAGGAAAGAAGATTAACTCTTTTTATGTCATGGAAGCTAAGCTACACAAAGGAGAGATTAATGCAATTCGAAAAGGTGAAAGTATAGATCTTTGGCATAAGAGGCTTGGACATATCAGCGAGAAGGGACTTCAAACTCTTGCTAGAAAGCAGTTCTTACCAGAGTTGCAAGGTACATCTCTTAAATCTTGTGATCATTGCTTAGCTGGAAAAACACATAGAGTTGCATTTCAGACATATCCATCATCTAGAAGATCTGATGTTATTGATTTAGTTCATACTGATGTTTGTACTATGCAAACTAGAACTCTTGGAGGTGCTCTTTATTTTGTTACTTTTATTGATGACCATTCTAGAAAAGTTTGGGCTTTTGCTTTGAAATCTAAAGACCAGGTACTCGATGCTTTCAAGGAGTTTCATGTTAGTGTTGAAAGGGAAACTGGCAGAAAGCTAAAGTGTGTTCGATCAGATAATGGTGGCGAGTACAGGGGTCCTTTTGAGAATTATTGCAGGTTCCATGGTATCAGGCTTGAGAAAACAGTTCCTAAAACTCCTCAGCAGAACGGTGTGGCAGAAAGGATGAACAGAACCATTGAAGAAAGGATTAGGTGTATGCTTTCCCATGCCAAGTTACCAAAGTCATTTTGGGGGGAGGCTATGAGAACTACAGTTGATCTGATAAATCTTTCTCCATCAGTTCCTCTGCTAGGTGATGTTCCAGAGAGAGTATGGAGAGGAAAGGATATATCTTATAATCATTTGAGAGTCTTTGGGTGTAAAGCATTTGTTCATATTCCCAAAGATGAGAGGTCCAAGCTTGATAATAAGGCAAAAGCATGTATCTTCTTGGGATATGGTCATGAAGAGTTTGGGTACAGATTATGGGATCCAGTGAACAAGAAGATTATTAGAAGCAGAGATGTTGTGTTTCTTGAAGACCAATTGTTTGATGATGGTGATAATGTTGAGAAGCCAGAAACCTCTGTTTATATTCCTTGGAGTTTGGGTCCAGTTCCTTCACCTGTAGTTCATGATAATCATGGGGGAGATGAACAAGAAGATAGTGGTGAGAATACCAGTGATGATACACCTACAGTTGATGATGCTGAACCAACTGAACAGGCACCTCCACCACCAGTTGAGATTCCATTAAGAAGATCCACTAGAGAGCGACAACCCTCTACCAGATATCCTCCACATGAGTATGTTATGCTTACTGACGGGGGAGAGCCAGAAACTTACCAAGAAGCTATTCTACATGAGAATAAGAATGAGTGGGTTAATGCCATGCAAGAAGAGATGAGATCCTTGCTTGAGAACCACACCTATGACTTGGTAAAGTTGCCTAAAGAGAAGAAAGCTCTCAAGAATAAGTGGGTTTACAAATTGAAGACTGAAAGCAATAGCTCACAACAGAGATACAAGGCACGACTAGTTGTGAAAGGATTCAGTCAGAAGAAAGGTATTGACTTTGAAGAAATATTTTCTCCGGTTGTGAAAATGTCCTCTATCCGAGTTGTTCTTGGTTTGGCTGCCCGCTTGAATTTAGAAGTTGAGCAACTTGATGTAAAAAACAACATTTCTTCATGGTGACTTAGAAGAAGAAATTTACATGGAGCAACCAGAAGGTTTCAAAGTCAAGGGAAAAGAAAATCTGGTATGTAAGCTTAGGAAAAGCTTATATGGACTCAAACAGGCACCTAGACAGTGGTACAAGAAGTTTGATTCCTTTATGATGAGCCAAGGGTATGATAGAACCACATCTGATCATTGTGTGTTTATGAAGAAATTTTCAGATGATGATTTTATTATTTTACTACTATATGTTGATGATATGTTGATTGTTGGCCATGATGTTGGAAAAATTGAAAAGCTTAAAAGAGAGCTAAGTAAGTCTTTTGCCATGAAAGACTTGGGATCGGTGAGACAAATACTTGGCATGAAGATTCTTCGTGATAGGAAGAAAAGGAAGATTTGGCTATCTCAGGAGACTTACATTGAAAAGGTTCTTGAAAGATTCAACATGAGTAAAGCCAAAGCAGTTTGTTCTCCACTTGCAGGTCATTTCAAGCTGAGTTCAAAACAATGTCCTACAAGTGAGAAAGAAAAAGAAGAAATATCCAGAGTGCCTTACTCATCTGCAGTAGGCAGTTTGATGTATGCTATGGTTTGTACTAGGCCAGATATAGCTCATACAGTTGGAGTTGTTAACCGATTTCTCTCTAATCCTGGAAAGGAACATTGGGCAGCAGTGAAATGGATATTAAGATATCTAAGAGGTACTTCCAGGTTGTGTTTATGTTTTGGCAGTGATGAACCTGTGTTAGAAGGGTACACAGATGCAGACATGGCAGGTGATACTGATTCCAGGAAGTCCACTTCGGGATTCTTGATGACATTTGCAGGAGGAGCAGTCTCTTGGCAGTCTAAGTTACAGAAGTGTGTTGCTCTATCAACCACAGAAGCAGAATACATAGCAGTTACTGAAGCCTGTAAGGAAACTTTATGGATGAAAAAGTTTCTACAGGAATTGGGCTTGAAACAGGAAGTATATACTGTTTACTGTGACAGTCAGAGCGCCATTCACCTCTCCAAGAATTCAACATACCATTCTAGATCCAAGCATATTGATGTGAGATATCACTGGATTCGTGATGTGCTTGAGATGAAAGAATTACAGTTGGAAAAAGTACATACCAGTGAGAATGGTTCAGATATGTTGACAAAGTCTTTGCCTAAGGAGAAGCTTGAAGCATGTAGGCGAAGAGCGGGCTTGGTACAGCCCACCATATGAGCTGGAGGGGGAGAATTGTTGGGTCCAGCCCATATGTGGGCTTGGACAAATTGGGCCTATTGAGCCCAAATCACTAATTAAGGTGAAGTAAGGCAAATTAGGGCATGCAGAAAAAATGGAGAGCAGCGTGCAGCGTGCAGGGTGCAGCGTACGTGCACAGTGAACAGCGACGGCGTGCAGAGAGAAATAGAGAGAGAAAGTAAGGTTTCTGAGTTTTCTGCT